>NW_028258372.1:27523277-27826307 GCF_053883595.1 Heterocephalus glaber
TGACTATGTTTGAATAGAAAAATGTGCTATTTGAAATATTTATTTTCTAACCTTTAGTATATCATCAGATTGTTTCTTATTAATACTTTGAGAATGGGAAGAAGTTCAGGAAAGATGTTGTTTATTAAACTAGTGACAGTTTTAATATAACTAATTTTATCTACACACATTGAAGATGCTAATATATTTTCTATGAAAGCTGACATAAGGATAGTATTTCATAGCATAGGAGAAACTATTTTGAATTATTACTCTTTTATGAATATATTCTTACATTTTTGATGAGCAAGATATTTTAAAATTCTACTCAAATTTATCAATCAATATTCAATATCATGGAGTTTTCCTTTGGCACAATATTTTAAGGAGTAGTGTTCAGGAGAAAAGTTCGTGGATAATTTTATACTTCTGTTATATAAAATGGGATTCTGTTCTGAGATAATGAAGTTATACATCATCAGAATAGAAAATGATACTCAGCTTCCTATTTATTTGGTGATTTAATAGGTTTCTTCCAAAACATAAATAAAGTTATTTAGAAGTGATTCAAATAGAATTACTGATTGAAACTCAGCTCTAACTTAACTATATTTAAATATTGAAAGTTCATTTTTTAAAAAACTTTTAATATCAATAATACTATAAGATTTAAAGAAAAATTAATGTCCTCAGTTGTATACTCTATAAGTTCATAATTATGGCTATGTAGAAATTTTTGATGGATAAAATGATATCAACAAATAATTTGTTTATAACCTTGTACTCCATCACATTTTCTGACATATAATTTCATGTATGAACTAACTCTCAAAACAAAAATTGCACTTAAGCTACCATCCATCTCTGAAAAGAATACAACAAAAACCTAGAAGATTCAGTTTCTAAAAAATGTGAGAAAATTTGTTTAAATAAGGAATCAGCTTTAATTTGCAGAAACATATTGTGTTATAGCTTCCCTGGGATAAAGTAGTGTGAAGTCTGGGTTCATATGAGAATCAATAAAAGAATAATTTGCAAAGATTGGTATCCAGCAGTAGGACACAACTAAAGTTGCTGAGAAAGCAAGGGTCTTTTAAAACTCACATCCAGCTAAAGGTAATTAGCAACTGTCTTAGTTTGATTAATGTGGCTATATTATAACTGAAGACACTTAGAGAATTATTGAAGATTGGATGAAAAAGATGATGTGACACTAGTTTGCAATGTGTACTCTTTGGGAAGTTAACAAGGCCTTCTGGAAGCAAGAACATTTGTTCTGTAAATGTCTTGTTCAAATAAATATAACTGCCTTTTCCAATTCTAAAACAATAGAGTACAGTATTTGACATGCTCCAAGAAGGGTTTATGTAATCATGAGTCTTCAAATTTGTTTAGCCATGACTCCTTTTCAAAAATGTATGGATTTAGATACTCATTTTGAAAACAAACAATAATACCTTCCAAGTCACTTAGCAGCATATAATGAAGAGTTATCATCAATTCTTTAGTGCAGAGAAAATGAGAACTGGTAACAAAACCCTCATGTGCAGGAACCTATGGATACTGTGAAAGAAAAACACACTAATTCTGGTTGTTCAAACAAGTTTCTTACTTCCAATATGCTGGAGAAGGGAGATTTGATAATCTTAACATTACAGAGTTTATTTCTAAGTTTTTTCTTCAATAAAGACTTGTTTTCATTCAAGTAAATTAACATAAATGTTGTGATAGGTCGATCTGTCTGTAAACTCTCTGTTCCCAAATCCATCATTTAGCTGACTATTTTACTGACTTAACCATGAAAAAAATAGTATTCCAGAGTGACCTTCTTAATCATTCTTTGAAGACTGTTCTTATTGTGAAGAAGACATAGTGTGAGCCGCTGAACTGACATTTGCACAGTTAACCAAGTGGAAAACAAAAAGAACAATCCTCTTTTATTTGGAATATGTTTATGCTCAAGACAACTCCCTTTGCTCTTGATTTACTTCTCTCCAATAGTAGAATTGTTATGATTAATGAGAGAATGAGATAAAACTGCAAGATTTTCTCTTACCTTCCAAGAAATAATGACATATCATTTGGCACTATTACATGTAGAAACCACACACACACACACACACACACAAATGCATCAGGCCACAAACTTAAAAAAAAAAGACTAATGCCTTTTAGTCTATTATATTATCAAATTCAGCTACCTAAAAATGTGCCTCTCCTGGATATGGGCTGGACATTTTCTTGTTTGTATTCTGGGTTGCAGACAGCATTCACTGGACAGAATGTAAAGGTGGCAAAATCTTTGGCTGCTCTACATTCTTTATTATCACTGAGAAAAAATTTGAAGATGAGAAGAAACACATTATAATCCCAGAAAGTTTTGAATTATTTTATTATTAGCCAGGTGTAGTGGTGCATGCCTATAATATCAGCACTCAGGAGACTGAGGCAGGAGGATCACCATGAATTCGAGGACATCCTGGGCTACACAGTGAATTCAAGTCCAGCCAGGAAAACATAGCAAGATCCTTTCTCAAAAAACCAACTATAGGGCCAGGGATTTAGCTCAGTGGTTCTGGCGCCTGCCTTGCAAGCACAAGGTCCCGAGTTCGATCCCGGGTACCAAAAAAAACTATAGGTAGATTGATACCCAGATAGATGATTGATAGACAGATAGATATAAGTGAATCTGATGGTAACTAACAAAAAATATATTCATGTTACAAATAATTTCAATACTCTGGTTTCTCTTCAGATCATATATACCTTTCACCTTTTACATATAATTTCATAGATAATATTTTGTAAATAACAGATTATGGCTGTTTAAGATCTAATGAAATAAAAGTTCATTAAAAGATTTCTGAGTGTAAGGTCAGACATAGTAGGACAATTATAATGAAAAGCTAAGGATCATTTAGATCCATGCGTGTTGAAATGTCAGCTTCACCAAGAATTTTGTGTGAAGTGACATGAATGAAAAGAAAAATTTGCCCACTTAGAAATTTATTGAAAGGTGCTCTCTGACCAAGGATAGACTATAGACTATAATCACTAGTTACTTTTTTTCTTTTTCTGTTCTCCTGGTTCATTTTAATTAGAATCCACCCTTTAAGATAGTCTTACTAAACTACCAACATGTTTTGTACATCATGTATGTCATTATCTTTATAACATTTTATTTTGGGTATTAAACATATAAAACATTTTGGAGAAATTTCAATAGTATATGAGAAATTGCCTAGACATACAAAATGAAGTTTTCTGTTTGGGAAATAGAAAGTAATCATTTAAGAACTTTCCATACACTGAGTACTGCATTATTGCTGTGTACTTTAAATTTCTCAGTAACTAGTTGAAGATATCTAAACAGTAAAGCCTTTAAATTCACTGCTTAATTATTACTTATACTATGCATGTGAATCATGGAGTGGTTGGTTCTAAAAAAAATGCGTTTTTAAAATAAAGAAAATTAATATCCTAACTTTTTCATACAGTTTCATATAAAATTGGTTTCAACAAAAGTCTCTTGTATTAATATATAAATGACACTTTTAATTAAACCAGAGGATCTGTTATATTAAAGGGTTTAGAGACTATTCTGTATGGTCCCTTTATTAGCTCAAATTCAAGTGTGGCTGTAATGATACAAGTGAAATAATAGTGACTGTAACAATAGGAATCTTATCCCTTCCTGAAATCAATGTACCGCCATAAGCAATCCGGACTAATATGAAGGCTTCACAGAAATCGTTCTCTAATGATCCTAACAAGTTTTATCATGTAATAATTTTTAATACCAGCAGGAAAAATAGAGAAGAGAGATAATATATATGGTAATACCTTGGCTCATGAACGTTTCTGTCTTCTAACAATTTGGTTCCCAAACAGAAGCATTCAGCAAAAATTTGCTTCCATTGGCAAACTCTGCTTCAGGGGACAAATATGACTTTGGCCTTGTCCCCCCGCATCGTGGAACAAATTAAGTTTGTGAACTGAGGTGCCACTGTATTTTCCTTCCTTTAAAGGCCCAATTTAAAAGTTTCATGCGTTCCTCCTATTTACACACATTTGATAAGAATAAGCAATGTGCCTAACCTAGATATAAAGGAGGGTTACAGGTATGAAACTTGTGCTGAGAAAAATCAGGGTTATTTGATTAAAAGAAGAGAGAAAGTAAAGGAAAAAAGATTTGTCATCTATTTTACTAAATCCTTTTGAGGAGATGAAATTGATCTAAAGCATCATTCTCAAGGAGTAATCTATGTAACCTTAGGTATAGATAGGTCCGTGCGAACTGAGGAAGAATACAATCCAGTTGGGAAAGCGAGTCAAAAAAACCAACTCTCATAGAAATTCCAAGACATAATTTACATCTGTGTTGCATTAATATATTTACCAATTGTTCCAAAAACAATGGTAGGTAAAGTACTCCTGGAGGCTATTACAAACCACTACAGTGGCACCAAACTACAGTACATGTAAAACAAAGCGAAAGTTACATCATTTAAGAATGTTCTTGATGAAGTAGTTGGGGAAAAGTTTAGTATATCTCCATCTTTAGTACAAGCTATTTGTCCAAACAGAGCAGTATGAATAAAGTATCTGTGCTGAACACTGAACTGTAAGAGTTTTCCTTGAAGAAAAACATGTGCATAGCTTTTTACTTTACTTCAGCTGAAATAGTCACTATTTTACTGACCACCTGTTTGCCTGATACAGTTTGATAGTATGGTTTCTCAAACTTGAATATACAGATATGCTATTGAAACTGAAATAAATGAAGCAATAACCTTAAGAAAAAATAACTGACATATTTAATGCCATTGACAAAATTCCGGCTTTCAAGTGAAAAGAATTAAGATTTAGAAAATTATATTTAATCCTATGAGACTGACTGCATCTTAAAATATAAAGACTTCTCAGATATGCAGTGATAATACTGAAGAATAATATCTTTTATTGTTATACAATGATATGTCATCAATTGGAAGATTTTAATCATTAAGTGAACAAATATTTTCCAAATAACTATTGTAATTTTTCTTGTGTAAATATAAGATCCATTCAAAACACAAGAAATACCAAAGAATTTAGTGTAACTGATTTCAAAAGTTAATTGTAGGGTTTGTACTCCATAGTACATCTAATATCTGCTGAATTTTGTTATGGTATCAATAAATAATATGAACAGTTATCTGAAAAGGTTTTTATAATACTTCCCCATCAACAAATCTGTATGATAGTAGAAGCTACAGTTACAATGATTTCATGAAGAATCAGGAAAATTTAACTATCATAAGCAGAATAGAAAACTAATGAATAAAAATAATTTAATTTTAAATGTAATATGTGATAACAAGTATTTATCTTGCTATTATTATTTAAACTACATTAATGAATAAAAACATATTTAAACATCTCTCAGCTTTAGCTTTTATTATAGTACCTGTAGACATGAATATGTATATATTTCTTATCCATGTATACATGCATACCTATATTTATATTTACTATAAAATTATTTGGATTGGTCAATAATTTATATTAGTATATTTTTCAATCATAACAGTTACATTTGTTTTGTGGAATATATATATATATATATATATATATATATTTGTATTGATTATTTTCCTCTTAGCCTTCACTCTTCCTCTTTCCCTTCACCTCCTTCTCTTTCTCCAAAAGTTCTGCCTTCCTCTTTCCTACAATTTCTCCTTTGCTATACTCTTTAATTAATGGTTTGAGTTTCTGTAGTAAGAGATCTGCTGATCAGCATGAGTCACTCTCCTGGTCCCTTTTCTTCAGAGCTTCCAGTGGGCGGATGATCCTTCCATAAACTGTGGTTAATGTCAACCTCAGGTTTATTCTCTTCCACCCAAGCCATTATAATTCTTTCAACTTGATCTTCCCAAGAGGTAATTATTTTTTGTTCTTCCTCTTAGGCCATAATCATAACATCCTTTTGAAGTGTACTATGATTAAAGGTCAAGGAGAGAAGGAGAAATACAACAAATAAAATAAAATTGTTTATAAAATAATTCAATTCTGCGTTTATAAGTCAGTTTGAAAAAGCTTTTAATTAAACTTATTTTGAAATACAGGATTTTAAGTAACTTCTACAGATATTATGTTAAAATATATACAAGTATGTATAGATGACTACATATATGCGTATGTATTCACATATAATACAAAAACAAAAAGGAGAGGGAGAGAAAATTGTTACTAAATTATTCAGTATTACTTCATTGATATCAGTATTCAGGATTCAAACAATTTGGTTGCTAAAAATCTCCATCTGGATAGAAGTGAAGTAAGACTATTTTGTCTTTAGCAAAAGTGTATTTGTAATGTAAAAAGCTTCAATAATACATGAATTAAAATATTCACAAACGTATTACAGTAGAGAAGCTGTTGACGTTTTGAAATGAAAAAAAGAAAATTTGCGGGATCAAAGGACTACGTGGTCATTCTGTATGTTAAGCTTCTGGCTTAGGCATGGAGTGGTTGAACAAAATGGACATGTATAGCAGAGGCTCCTTTATCTCCATACGCTGAACTGTGAAGCTTACATGATTTTCATGGATCAAAAATATTATTTTGTTGGATTACTGAAATGTAAATACCTAGTCTTAAAAATTGACGCAAAAATGGGTTGTGGGCCAGATTTTTGGTCCACTGGTCCATGTGTTAACACCTGTGCTAGTGTGTGTATAGGGAATGAGTGACGTAACTGCATTAGCTAAATTCATTTCATCTGTGACATTAGAGAAATGAGTTCGGTTTACCACATCTTAGTTTCCCTTGTTAACGAAGAAGACATAACATCATAAAATATTGTAATCAATTGCAAATTGTTTACTAGCAATTGGTAAGCCATTTGTGCACACGTTGAACAACTCTATTTAGTGCTGCCATACTGATAAATTGAAATTGACCATGGTGGAACTAATTACAGTGCCAAAATTGAGAAATACTGAAAATCAAGGCTTCATTGCCTTCTTGACAGCTGTTAAAGCTTTGACAACCATACCACAATGTCATATTTATATGACTTCTTGCTCTCTATGAATAACAACACAGAATAATAGAGATAACCTTAAAGAAATATATACAGTCATTATCAATACTTCCTATAATTATTGAACAGTAATTAGGTATTATGGTTATTTATGTGAAAAATTTTAGAGTAGCAACAAAAGTTGACTGCTTACAGAAAATCATATTACCACAAGCTTCAGAGTTTAGTCAAGTAAAAAATTAGTATTTCATGGAGGGCATGGTGGTGCATGCCAGTAATCGCAGCACTTAAGAGGCTGAGACAGGAGGATTGCAGTGAGTTTGAGGCTAATTTTGGCTACTTAGTGAGTTCAAGGGCAGCCTGAACTGCATAGTCACACCCTGTCTCAAAAAAAAAAAAAAAAAAAAAAATGCTACCACGTGAATTCCTGAGAACAAATGTGATGTTCTTAAACTGAGTGTTATGCTTTATCAAAAAGGCTGATCTATACACTATAAAGAGTGACTTCAACTTTAACACATCTACCACTTTAACATGTGTGAGGAGTTCATCTTATTAATGAAGATGTGCTTTGCAAATCTCATTTTGTTGTTTTTGCTTAGTTTTCAATAATTTAAAATATTAGAAAATTTTAAGAGAGATATTGAGAAAAAGTCCATAAATCAGGATGAAAAAATAAAATTTATAATTAAAGTGAATTATTGGTATTGCTGAACTATTTCCTCTGTCAAAAACTTCTGAAAACACCCCTCCCCAAGTATCTAAGGTTCTGTTTGCACTCTACTAATAGGCTGTAGTGAGTATTTTTTGTTTTCTTTTTTGTTGGTACCGGGGATCGAACTTGGACCTTGCGCTTCCGAGGCAGGCACCGGAACCACTGAGCTAAATCCCTGGCCCTTTATTGTCATTTTATATTGTTCTATTAAGACTAGAAAAAAACAACAAAAGAAAATAGGAGCAAAATCTCATATTGGTAGTAAAAGAAGATGACAAAAAATCCAAATTTAACAAAACCCTTCATGTGACGAGAGGCATGCCTTGTGTCTTTCTGTGTGATGAAAGATAGTTAACAAAGGAATTATGCTAAATTTTAAAAAGTCAAGAAAACCCCGTGGCAAACTTTGATTTATTTATTTCAGAAACCTTGGAAAAGAAAAAATTATCTGTACTGTATTGAATTCTGCTCCAAATAATATATATTTATCTTATCCCACTATTTCTTTTGTATATAGCCAACTGGTATTGGGCTGTAGGTTCTAATATTTCCCTTACAAATTCTGCACATTTACAGCATATTTGTATTTTGAACTTAAAGTTTATTTAGTTATATTAAAATTTAATGTGGCTGCTAGGATCTGTATTACTCTACTGTCTGCGAATTTGAAGTTTGTGTTTCTGCATTCACCTCCCTTATCACAGCAATGTCTATCCATTTACTATGGCATGGTATTTGGGCTTCACTGATGTGTGTGTACTGATGACTATCCTCCCACCTGTCCTTTTGAAGTGCTTCAAAAGCGTCTATATATACTTGATGACATACATATAGTATATGCCAGTGTTGACCACAGTCCACATGTGCCACAGTTTGTAACCACTGAAACCTCCTGAAGGTTCACCATCATGGCTATATACTATACATACCAGCATATAATATATAATAAATATAATATAAATATATAATGTATAAATACATTTATATATTATAAAACATTGTATATAATATATAAAATATATCAGATAGATAAATACTGATATATTTTATATATGTATGTATACTTCCAGCTCTGGTTATATTTGTTCAATAGAACTTTAAAGTGAACAGATTTATAACTAGATTTATCAATTTGCTTCCTAATTTGCTTTATTTTTTTGTATTTTCTATTTTGGGTACAATAATCTATTTCGATCGTTTTTACACTTTTTAGTCCACAAATATAAAGCACAGAATTCATTTTACTCAAATACCCATTTATCTCTAGTCACGTTTTTTTGTTGTTGTTGTTGAGCTTGTTCCCAGGGATTGTGCAGATACACTTATTATAATATCATATTTGGGGAGCGAATTAGAAAGCTTATGAGATTCATAAAATAGCAAAACTGAAAGCAGTATTTAATTAGTGGACTATTTATTACTATGAATTCCTGTATTCAAAAGGATGACATTTTCAATTCAATAACCTAAGTATTCACTCTGAAAAAAATTAGGAAAAATAAATCATACTATGCTACAACAAAAAAAAATAAATAATGATGACTAGAGTAGGAAAATAAAATGAATTTTAAAAACATAGATAACAATTGAAAATTCTTGAAGAATATCAAGAAAATTAATAAAATATGTGTTTAATGACATTGATATGTGAGATGTCAGATATAAATATATATATATATCTTTGATATATGTATTTCAAAGACTAATCAGAAAAATGAAATTCTATCCCAGAAAATGGAAGAAAATATTTGTATATCACATAAGTAACTGATAAGGGGCTGATATTCGAGATGCATAAAGTGCTTTTTCAACTCAATAATAAAAACAATAGTAGGTAAAATATTTGAATAGACATTTGTCAAAAAATAAGCACATGAAAAGAAGTTCAACATTTACAGTAATTAGGAAAATGGACATCAAAACCACATCACTGGCTCACAACCACATAGATGGCTCTAATCAAAAAGACAGACAATAACAAATATTGGTGAAGATAAGTAATTAGAGCAATCATTAATGAGTGGTGCAAATATAGAATGCTGAAGCCATGTTGGAAAACATAGGTGTATCCTAAAAGATGTTAAATAGTGTACAATTACCTCATACCTCAGTATAATTGTCCTTTTCAGTACAATGAAAACACATGTGCCTATAAAAAGATTACATGGATGCTTATATGAACATTAAACATTTAAAGTATTCATAATAGTTTAAAGTGAAGCAACACAAATGTCCATCAAATTATGAATAGATAAACAAAATGTGACAGGTGCATACTATTGATACTAGAGCATGGATACCCCTGAGAGCCTGTGCTAATAAAAGATGCCAGTCACAAAAAGACACAAAATCTATGATCCCATTTACTTGAAATGTTCAGAATATGCAGCTCTGTTGACAAATAGTAGATTATACAAATCTATGGGGCTGAATGACTTAGGGACAGATGAGTGATTATGAAGGTTGACTTCCTGCAATTCTTTTTATTGAAGAGTTAAGGAAAATAGTCTCATTAGATTTGGGAGATATATGCACAAATTTTTAATATACCAAAAACCAATGAAAAATGGCAACAAATTATTTTTAAATGGGGTTTAATAGAATATAAATCTTTGGGCTGTTTTCAGTGAAAGAAATCTATAACTATAGATTTCTCCTCTTAATGATTTAAGCATCAAATCAACATTCAAGCATTTTATAGTAGAGATACTGGTACAGACGTATATTTTTGTGATCCTGTCCTATATTTTTCTGTAGTTTTTTTTATGTATTTTTAAGCAGATCTCAACTACATAAGTACAACTTTTTATCACTGAGTAACCCATACTAGTTAAAGAAACGTATCAGAAACCTTTCACGAATCTTTTCTGACACAAAAATTTTGTGTTTGCCTTCATTCATGTTAACTGTTAGAATTATTCAGAACAATTTTCAAAGACTGTTATAGAATGAATTTATGATTTCTTAAATATTGCTGATATAACATAAATCTTGAAGAATTATCATTCTTATTGAAAGTTAGATAAGAGGGCTTTCAGTTTGCAACTATGCTTACTTCATGGGTTCCTAATTTAGTTGTAGGTTGTAAGCTTTTCTTTTTACTGTAAGACAATATTAGTTCCTTACCACATAGACAGTTAGAATGATCTCTTTAATATTATAATAAAATAAAGAAAACAAAGGACATAATAATATATGTGTAACTCCTTTTACTATTACTTTGAAAATAAATGAAATTTATTTTTTGGCTTAAAGACTATGCTATTGTCAAATTATCTCTATTAATATAAATAACACACAGCTATGTATATAACCACACCTATATTCAGAAAAATAAGTAGAACTCTCTATCAAAACCGTATCCTCAGTTAACTACGTTGCCATCTGTCTTACCTTTGTCGTGGCAGGCTGATGAGGGGTTGTTTATGACATCTCTTGCTAAGGCTAAAGAGCTTGTGTACAATTTTCTGTGCCTTCAGGAAAAGTTGCTTCATGCTGTTTTCCAGTTGTTCATAGCGGCGCTGAAAATTAGAATCCATTGTCCACAGATGCATTATGGTTGATGTATTGAGGAAATAATTCAGAGGTAGCCTTTTCATAAAAAACTTGAACTCATCTGCAAAAAGGTTAAAATTAAACGTTTTAATCATAAAATCCAAACTTAATATGTTTCTCCAAAACATTTAACATGTTAATATTTAAAAGAAATATCTTATTTGATAGTAGGAAGTTAGTAGAAGATAAAATTTTTGATGTGTTAGAATTATTTTCCCTTTTGATTACCTTAAAATAGGAATTTTGTGCAAGAAGAAATTGGTTTAAAATTTGTGTAAAAATAAATAGCATATACAGAAAGTTTAAGTTCAAATTAAGTTTACTGTATTTTCCTTTTGATGGTATTTGAATGAACTTTCTACAATAGTACAATTGTTTATTTAGTTTGGTGTTAAAGAAATCTTCAAATATATTTTAAAATTTTTTCATTAACTCAGCATAGAACTATATAATATCATTAATAAGTACATTAATGTTTTAAAATAATGAGAAAGGTTTTTAAATGGTAATTGTGATATTCAACTGTGGACTATATTTTCTGTAACTAATCTTATTTTCATTTGTCATGGCCTAGCAGTTTAAATAAAATGGAAGTGTTTACTTAGGAGAAAAAAAAATGAAAAGCATTTAAGGCCCCAATATTGGATTTTGTTTTTTTGTTGATAGTTAATATGCATGAAATTGCTTTATTTTCCAATGTCAACTAAACCAACAATAAGAATAAAAGTTGATGCTGCACTAAATTAAATGACATAAAGACTCTACTAGCTATCTACACACACAAGATAGTTGAGGCAACAGACAAAATGTGGAAATAAGCCAAAGGTCCATCAACAGGTGAATGGATATATAAAATGTGGTGCATACATACAATGTACTCACCCATAATAAGGAAATTCTAATAATGCTACAAAATAGGTAAACATAGAAAATAAGCCCAGTGAGATTAGACACAAAAAGACAAATTCTGCATGATTATATCAAGAATAGTCAATTTCATTGAGATAGGAAGCAGATTTGAATTTACCAGGGGCTGGATGAAGGGAGCAAAGGAAATTATTGTTTAATGGTTGCAGAGCTGCCATTCTGGGCAAAGACAATGTTTTAAGATAAACAATAGTAATGATCATTCTCCAACACATTTAAAACCACAGAATAGTGGAGTGGAAAATGATTGAAGTGGCAAAATTTGTATGTTTTTATTACAGAAAAATATTCACAAAGATACTTGACCATTCTTTCCTATGTCTCCTGTTCTTTTGAAGCAATTTTTGTGAGCAAGTTCTCAAAATATAAACATTTTCTTGCATCTGAAAATTAACTGTTTTTTTTTTAAATTTTCAAATGGTTGCTTTCAGACTTGGGAATCAAACGCAAGGATGCTCTATTACTGAGCAACACTTTAAACCCTTCTTGTTTTATTTATTTATTTATTTATTTATTTATTTATCGAGGCAACATCTCCTTAAGTTGCTCAAGTGGGACTCAAACTTATGACCCTCGTGCCTCAGCCTTGCTCAGTGATGGAGTTATAGGTTCATGTCAACAGACATGAAGTTTTCTTTTGTTAATATTTTGTTGCATCTATTCTCATGCAATACATACTTGAATTTTCCCACACCCATGACCACAAGATCTGGAAAAAAATTTCAGTGGCTGAAGACTTGGAAATTGTGAAATGAAACATGGCAAAAATTGCATTTTTTTCAGTATTCTGCCCATATAAACATTATGTGTTATGGAGTCGACCTCCATTTTTCTGCATATTAATTTGCTTCTATGCAAATGAGAAAGTACTATAGAATTATAATTTCACTTAACTTTAATTCTTGTGATTTTAGAAACAGTTGCTCTTAATGTCCATGAAGTTAACATGTCCAGTTTAAAAATAGTTATTCTTAAATATTCAATAATAGCTATTACATTAACATTCTGCTAAATTTAGATAAGGTGTTTCAGTTTATCAGATCTACGAAAGCTCTAAATTAGTCACAGAAGTGACTACAGAGAAATGTCCAACATGCCTGGCCATTAGAGAAATGCAAATTAAAGCAACACAAAAATTTCACCTTACTCCAGAAAGGAAAGTCATCATCAAGAAATCAAATAATGGCAAATGCTGGTGAGGCTGGAAGAAAAAGAATCCCTTCTACACTGTTGGTGGGAATGTAATTCAGCACAACCACTATGGAAATCACTGTGGAGATTCGTCAAAAAACTACCACTAGAATTTCCATTTGACCCAGCTATTCCCATTCTAGGCCTCTTCCTGAAAGAGTTAAAGACATCAGATTACAGTGATACATGCACATTCATGTTTAAAGAAGCACAACTAATAACAGACAAATGTTGGAAGTGGCCTATATGTTCATCAATAGATGAATAGATAAAGAAAATGCAGCATTTATCCTCAATGGAGTACTATTCTGGCATACAGAATAAACTTGAGTCATTTGTAGCAAAGTCGATGAATGTTAAGACTATAACATTAAGAGAAATGAGTCAGACGCACACGCTTAAATATTACATGGTTTCTCTTATATGAGAAACCCAAAGTAGAAATAAAGAGCAAAATAAAATCTAAATAATAGGAAACAGGAAGAAGGGTATTTCTCAAATGCAAAGGTGACCCAGAGATGGAGGAAGGGGAGGGGAAGGAGATCAAAAAAGAATCAAGATGTATTATATACTTGTACCAACTCTCCACAAGAAATGCAATCATTATGAATTGCAAATAGGTACTAATGAAAGTTTTAAAAATAAAAAATAAAATCATTTTTTAATGTTTCTTAAAATATTCTATTGAAATCTGATAAAGTAAATCATGGTAATACACATTTGTATCTCTAGATTTAGGTATTAGGTATATTTTAATATTCAGATCTAACCTATCTCATCAATGCCAGTAAATACACATTTTTAAGAATTCAAAGAAAATTGTATTCATGAATATTGGAATTATTTCTTTGAAAGCATAAAGATACATCTATCATATTTTGGACATCAAAGGTATAGACTTTACCTGAAGAAAAAGGGAAAATAAAACAAAAGGCTTTTAACAGAAAAAAAAAAAATTGCTGAAGATGCCTGCACTAGTTTGAACCCATATGTCTGTTTTGAAAATTTTCCTCTTTTGAATAAAGAATTTATGCATAGAAGTTGGAAAGATTTGTTGGATTATTCATTGAGCAGATGCCAGTACTTTGAAAACTAATCATTCATTTCATTGTCATCTTTTACTTGAACAATTCTGATAAGCTTGTATTGTGTTATGGGTATGCATACTTAATTATATTCATTGTTCATTATAGCAGTATTAGAATGGATTTTAAATTAGTGAATTTTATTTAAATTAAAGAATATTTTGAAGTAGAATGTATTTGATTTATTAAAGTGTGTATAATAGGAATGTCTGCTGCAAAGTGTCAGTACCCAATTTCTAGGAAAAGGTGTCTTAGCATGACACTTGAATGATTACTTCATTATGAACTCATTAAGGGTCACTACTGACATTTAGCCAAAACATTTATTGAACACCTGTTGTGCACATAACATACAGATGTTTTAGTCTATGAGAGCAAGTATAGGAAAACTTTTCATTTAAAAAAAAATACTAATTAATGATACAGCATAATTTCAAATGCTACAATAATATTTTTCATTTGAAAAATATTTCATTTCATTTAGAATTCATTCTATTTAGAAGGAAATACAATTTTCCAAAATATTCTTGTGGATAACTTGTCTTTCACTTTTGCCAATTAGTAAAATTTGTACTTATAGATTATGAAATTTTAATGACATAAATTAATATATAAATCATTTATTTATATAAAAAAGATAAAATATAATCACTAGTGATGCCAGGTAATATTTTATCATACAGCAATTTCCAGGACTCCATAGATGATAAAAGTTAATACTCTAGATAAATATTAAAGTACTTCTAGTGACAAGTAAATAAAACTACCCATACTTTTTAATATGGATAGATACATTCATAAAAGAAAACCAATCAATGTCATGTAAAATCCACCCAGAAATCTAAATTCATATGCATTTTTAGAAAATAATTATTCTAGAAATACCTGTTTGTTAAGTATGTTTTCAGTTGAGTACTTTTCCACAGCCTAGTTCTGAGCACTATAGAAAACCAAAATAACATAAGCATAACAATAACAGTGCTGATAAACATTATGCTGGTACTTATTTACACTTTCAGTTTCTCACACTAGAGAAACTATTCAGTATTTACACATGTGTGTCCTGTTTATTGCACTTAAGAGTATTGCCTCAATGTGCATCCATTTGTATAATAGATAATCTGAAATAGGAAGAAAAGGGGCAAAGGGGAAGGGGAAGTGGGAGGGGTAGGCTAAGTTAAAGAAGAGAATAGAATTAATATGAGAACATGAAAAAATGGAAACAAAGTCTTTGTAAATAGGAAGAGATGGAGGGGTTGAAAGGAGGGCGGGGGAATGAGTAAAAAATAAGACCCAAGAGAGATTATGTACAGGAGCAAATTTCCAATGATGAATGTCATTATATTGTATACCTAAAATACACCAATAAAATAAAATTTTTTAAAAAATTATGCTGGTAGAAATTCATTGTCAGTCTCAGTTGTCTTAAGGAAGCTAATTCATATGAAACAATGCAGGGTGAAATGGATTATATTAATGAATTCTGTGGAGGAGAAGAAAATTAAGCTATGTGACAACTTTCCAATGAATTATAGATGACTTAGCTATGCACCATGGTAACTATGGACTACTAACATTTCTCTATTGAAATGAAGGGGGTTTTAAAATAGCTTAACAAGGTTTGTTGCTTCCCTTCCCTTTCCCTTGATAGAAACTCTATTTAACATTTGATATATATAATTAGCTAATTTTGAAACTAATAATCTCCTCTCTCTTTAATTTTGACAATATATACTTTTTAAGTGCTTTAAATATCAATCTAATTGTATCTCTAGTAATTCTTCATGCAAATTTTACTGGAGAAATTTTGTATGCAGACTGCAGATAAAGTTTTGTTTCATAACTTTATTTTCTGCAAAATGTTTCATTAAAACTTCTCTATTTCTGAAAGTATTTATATTTTATCATTTTTATTCTCATGGTTGCTTCACAGTTGAATTAAATGCATGAGAGTGGTGCAATAAAACTTGTGGCCATATAAAAGATCAATTTAATGCATATATCCTGAATGATATTTCTCCCTATACTGATACATGAAAATTATCAAGCAATATCGTTGATTATGTATTTTCCAATATTCAGAACCTCTATTTAGAATCATTCTAGCGTACACTTTCAAACATATGTTAGCTGGGTATGATGGCACACATCTCTAATTCTAGGTATTTGGGAACTAAGGGAGAGGATCCAAGTTCAAAGTCAGCCTTTGTGACCCTGCCTCAAAATACAATTAAAGCAACAGAGATAGGGATGTAACTCAGTGTTACACTGCTTGCTTATTGTGCGAGAGACCTTGAGATCAATCTTTAGTGCTGAAAGAAATATTCGGAATCATTTAGATATTGTAAAGTTTCTAGAAGTGTAACAATCAGGTTACTTTTTATCACCTAGAAATTATTTCTTGAATTATAAATCCACTTAGATATTCCAAAACAAATGCTATGGTTATGGAAAAATAAACCTATGGAAAGTAAAGATTGAAGGATGAAATTATTGCTTTCATGATTTTTATGAATTGTTGCTTTCATGATTTCATTATGAACTTTTAACTGAGTAGATTTAAATTAATTTTGTAAACTACAAAAACCCAAAATACCATTAAATTATCAACAGACAATTTATGTAAATTATGACCAAGTAATTTAAATAATATGACATTATTTACTTGTTAATTGGTGGGTAAATGACCACTGTTTCATATTATATTATATGTGTTTTTATAATCAATTAACAATTTGGCACCATTAAAGTATCTTTTAGTAATAATGATAAGGCAATAAGGATAATTATTATGAAAATATAGTAATAGTCTTACCATAATAATAATAAAATATACAATGTTTAAAACTTATGTAAAATATGAAAAAAGAGCTCTTCAAATAAACTGATAAATTGAAAACATGAAATGTCTAAGTATATTATGTATGAAAAATTTATGCAAACATTTTCTTCTGAGCAAAAAGAATGATCATTTCTGATTTTATGATATTTGCAATCTAATGCAATCAAACTCATCTTTCCTATTTAGATGGGCTAACATAAGATTTTTGGAACAAATGAATGAAATAAACAAATACTAGCATAACCAAAATCTAAGCAACAATCTAACAAAACAAATATTACTTCCCTATACTTAAATTAGTGTTGTGGTCTTCTATATATCAACACATGGCCAGTATGTTCTATTTCCTTAACTTGATTTTTATTTATTAATTTTATTGCTTTTCGTTTGTTTGTTTAGTCTGCGATAGGTCTAGATTTATACTGTTTTACCTGCAAAGCTAAGAAGTAAGTACCAAAGTAATTCTACCACTAACCTCAAAGTTGTTGTCAAACCAGAACACCCTCTCAGACAACTGTTTCTTGTTCCCTGACAGATAGTTTCCTGGATTTGTTCATCTTCTGATTTTCAATGGCAAGGATTTTTCTACTAAGTTCATTGAAAACCTTAGAAAAAACTACAGAAATACAAGCCTAAAGTAGGTAAGATACAAAATTGACAAATTGGACAAGAGGGGGGTTATAAGTAGGAAGAATGACAGTGTCAGGCAAAGTTGAGACAAAGAAAACCCAGGAATTCAGTACCCGGAATGACAGAGAGTTAGCAAGAACAAAAATCCCAACCAATCCAATATGTAAACTTCAACTTTACTCTTTTAATTTTGACGAGAATTCATTGATTTTAACTTTTGTAAACGTTTTTCTTGACCATTTTAAGCAACTATTTGAATGATTTACGTCAGTTTAGAATTTCCTCCATCCTAAGTGGTTACCTATTAAATCAATTCTGTTTAAACTACTCTATCAATCATGGATATAGAGTCTATACTGAAATTCACAAAATGCTAAAATGCTGCATGATATGGTCTTTATCTAGATTTCCCCTATCAACACCAAGACTCATGAGTTCATAGGTGTAGCTTTGGGGAGGTAATTGGATCAAGAAAGTGTGATATTCATCAACAGATTAGTCCACTGATGAGTTTATAGCTAAATGCTAGTTGGGAAATGAAGGTTGATTGAAGGAGTTGGATTACTGGGGATGTGGCCTGGAAGGGCTATTTCCCCGCCTCTTCCCCATTCTCTCTCTCTCTCTCTCTCTCTCTCTCTCTCTCTCTCTCTCTCTCTCTCTCTCTCTCTCTCTCTCTCCTCCTTTAAGTTATGGGTGTCAGGTATTATGTCTCAAGAATGAGAAAGTAACTGAGACACTGCATGAAGTAAATGGAAAGCCCCTGCAATAGCTTGCAAATTCACAAATTTTATAAGGCTGCAAGGTGATTAGTACATAAGGGCATAAATCACATACCAATCCTTATCCTTAGTATTTACCTAGAAATATCATTGTTTTCTAACATTTAATTTTTCTTTGAAATATGCAGCAAATGTTTATATCAATACATTAAGCAAGGCATAAAAATCTGTCCTTTATTCAGTTGCCCAATTAATAGGGACTTTCAAGTGTTTGAGAAAGGATTCAAACAAAACCATATTTCTAACTGGAAAATGGAGGAGCTTTCCCAGTACTCTTGCAGCTACTGTGTAAGTGCATACTATAAGTTACATAATTCAGTTTTACACATTCAGATTTTATATCTGAAGACTAAGAGGATGCTTGGAGTAATTTTTTCAAAAGGTAATGGTTCCAATAGTAATAGTAATGTTAATTTCAATCTGTTGTTCATAGAAATTAGTAGTGATAACCTCACTAAGTCTTACACAAAAATTTTAGTATTTCTGACCGTATAAGAGAGGTATATATTTATGTACCTTTCTTGGTTATTGTATGTCATATACAGTGTTCTTTAACACGTTCTTTATCAGTTTAAGTCAGCTAAAGCTTTTTTCTTCCATACAGAAAATAATTTGGTGTGATAGAGATAAAAATATCAAAAGTTATTTTTGTAAATAGTTTCTAAAGACAATTGATTGGATAAATTATTGGTTTCTTCAAACCACAGGAATAAAAAGCTTTATAAATTCATATAGTACTAAGGGTAGAACTTTGACAATAGAAATACCACTTGTAAATCTAAAATGAAATGCTTGCTGCAGGAATAGCATTTAGGTCCATGTGCCTATCTCAAAGTGAACATAGTACAAGAAGAATTCAAAGACCTGGGATATGTTGTTGCTAGTAACATATATGGCTTGCTTAAAGTGTGCAATTTCCTACAGTTTCTTCAGTAAGCACAGAATGATCACTAGAGATTTTCAAAGGCCATGGAAAAGAAATATTTTATCTCTTATAGCCACAGGGCTTCAAAATAAACTTTGGCCTCAAGACTGAATTTAAATCCTTGCCAGACTGGTTATGTTAAAGTTAGGAAGAACACTGACTGCGAAGGTATGAGGGTGTGGGAACTGGGAATGAGATATTGGGCAAACTAGTACTGATTCAGAGAAATCACATGAATTCTTGTTTTTCTTGTCCCATTTACCAAGACAGTAAATTCTCACCAAGACAGTAAATGATCAACTGTGTTTTAATTTTAGACATTGTAAAGATGTTTTCATACTGAGGATAGAAACCCAGGCCATGTGCGTGCTAGGTAAGTGCTCCTCCCTCAGCAAGAGCTCCAGCCTTTGAAAATTCTTAATTGAAAGGTGACCATTCCGAACCCAGTGTTTATCCTGCCCAGTCTAATCACCCATTGTGATCTAAGGTTTCTTATTAAATTGTCCTAAGAAGACTAATTTCCCAATATATTATCAGAATTTGACAGTTTTTATTTGAGAGAAAAATCATTAACAAATCATAAATGCCTTGCCTGCATCTCTGATGAAGGCTGTATTCACTGTTTTCTGAAGGCTGAGAACACCAGTTAGTGTAAAACTCGGTGTGAAATCAGATGCACTCACTGATTTCAATGAGGATACAATGACCCCACTGTGACTGAGGCTGCATAGCAGCTATCAGCCACCAGAAGAACAGTGGACATGGTTATTATAACGTACAAAGACCCAGTGTACTACTTACACAGGTCTAACCTATAGGAGTTTTATAGTTTACTGATCACATCAGAGTTCCTAGGGAGTTTAATATAGGGCTATCTCTTGAAGTCTTACTTGGTTTGTATAATTTTTTAAAAAGACCTACACCTGAGAACAAAGGCCTGACTTGAGTCATGAGGAGAAGGAAAAAAAAATCTATACCTATCAAATTCCCATCTTGGAATCATTTCAAAGACACAGTACTTCTGTACCACAGCTTAAGTAGGGTAAATCTTTCCTTTGAATTGTGAGTTAATACTAAATTCCTAGGGCTCTGAATGCTATGATAATCTGTGTCTCACCATGTAGTCTTACAGAAATATGGCAGTAAATGCATTTTTTCTGTATCCTTTTAAAATTAGGATCAGTAATATCATAACTCCAGACATTTATATTTTCCCATTCCTTGACTAAAGGATTAGAAAAGCTTCTTGTTTGTTTGTCAAGCATGATACAATTGTATCAGTGTACAATTGAATTAGACATCCATTCAATGCTTGGAAATGATGAGGACAATATTCATATTCCATCTTCAAATAACTCATCCTATTGAAGATAGCTAAAACACAGAATCTGGATAAAACTGAACCCGCTTCCCTGATGTTACACTTTTACCAATGGCGTGACTCCTAGTACCAAGGATAACACTTATTCTCCGATGCAAATTTTTTCCTCTATCATTTTAAACAGAGACCACCAGAAATGTTTTTCTTTGACAAGTTGGTCAAAGAAGTTAAACATTCTCCGTTGTATTTTAGTGTTAAATAAATATTCAGCCTTTGTGTGATATAGATTATCTCATTATGCCATAGGTCATATTTTCTTAATGATATGATACTGAAAAAGACATGAAAAATAAGAGTAGCTGTTATGTGAGCTGTTAGCCCTTAGTTGTGCATGACGAATGGAAATAAATTTCACTCATTGTGAGACTCTAGTTAAACTTAGCATATTTGGATAGCCGCATCACAGTGAAGAACACCTGTTTCTCATCTTCCTTTAATTAAAAGATGCACAAATCTTAGAAGTTGCATCAATTCTCTGGTGACTTTGTTGATAATGATGACTTCAGTGATCTGCATTGGGGTAGCAGATGTGCCAGCTTCAGTCTCTTCTGCTCCTTGACGTTCTCCAGAGATTGCTCCTGCTGAGTGGCTTCAGGATTGTTCCTTCCACCAGCTCCCAGCCAGCGTCTCCAATCCCCATGCCGATACTCTGAGATATCCAATCCAATGTCTTTAAGTACATTCCTTTTCTGCTGTAATCAGGACTTACTCTTAAAGAATGCTGATGATACAGTTAATTGAGGCCCCAAGAGTACTTATTATCTGTAGTTCAACAAGAGATTAACTGATATTTGTGTGTCAACTCTGTGCCAGTCACTGTGCTAGTCAAGAATTTAAACTACATGAATAATTACAATTATACATATAATAATATTATTTTCCCCACCTAATTTCTATGTAGACTAGATAATTACTGTTAATGCTTAATAAAATAACTTTTACATGATAAATGATAGGTGTTAGCTGTTATTTTTATTAGAAATTACTGTTTTTATGTTTGTTATTCTGAGCATTTTTCTTAGATTATCTGATTTATTCCTTACTGAAATTTTAGGAGATGTGTATAATTATAATCTGCATTTTTCTGATGAGAAAATGTGTTTTATCTAGTTTCAACAAATTGTTCACAATGACACTGCTAATAATTAAATCCCAGAACAAACTTGACTGAAAAAAAACACCACAGACCCTGACTCAATAAGAATAAATTATCTACAAGTAAACAGAAAAATAAAACTATTCTACATATGGGAAGAATATTTTTGTGTGGTAGGCTTTTCACAAACATTCAAATTCAATCTCATAATAACCATGCAGTAAGACAACTGGTTCTGTTGAAATGTGATGTGAAACTAATTTGAATTATAGGCTCACTGAACAGAGCCAACTAAGAGAAAACCAAAGAAAATAACACAGACAAAGAAAAATAGAAAGAAAGCTGATTTTATATTTCTCTAAGGATCATGAAAATGTTTCCTTTTTATTTTCCCTTACAAAAGACTAATACAACACATTATTTACACTATGAATTAAATATGTGCTTCTTAAAAGAGTTATCCAGTTGACAAGATTCACAAATAGTTAGCTGTAAAAGTATACAGGATAATTCATCCGGTAGAGCTTCTACTTTGTCATGGGAAACAAAGTTATAATAAGGTATATATTACTGTTCTTAGCCATAACACTATATATTTAAGGGGAATTCAAATAGAAAGAAAAGCAGGAATTTAAACATAGGCAAAGTTCCTTAAATTATAGGTAAAAAAACATGTAAATGGGTTTTAAGTGTTAAAAAAATGAACATAAAGTTCAGATTGGTATAAAATTAATCAAAATATCCTGCTATGATATGTAATCATTGGTCATAAAAAACTAGAAAGAAGTACACATTGATGATTGCATAAGGATTATTTATATTCAATTTCTTATAAGTATCAAGCTTTCTTATAGGCACTTTGCTGTCTGAATCATATGCAGTAGTTTTTGCTGCAATACCCATTGTATGGAAATAATAACCATGACTTAGCTGTATTGTGATGCATACTTAGTAATGTCTAAAGAAAAACCTGCTGAGCACATAAGCAATATGGATGTCTTTGAAAGGCTATACTTCCTAGCAGACAGGGAATCCAAGAGCAGGGTGATGGCAATGAGGTGTGTGGCATTTTCCTTTGCACCGTCAAGTAGCAAGCAATACTCAAAGGACAGTTCCTTTCTCTTTAAACAGGAAACACCTTTCTGGTACCACATTCCTGTTATTAAGCCACTTATCAATTTTTGCAGCAGTTTTTATTCCTTTTCAACAGTAAATGAAAATGCAGACCAAAAAGTTTAGTGATTTTCCTATAAGTATGGGTTTGTAGAAAAGGTGAATTAGTACTTTAAGAATTTTCATCAATAATTTATCATTTATACTATGTTAGCACTTTAAATGTAATATATTTACATGAAAATATATAGTGATCATCATTAAAATAATACAATTTACAACCTGCTAACTGTTGGGAAGTATTACAAAAAGGAAAATTTAATACATTCTATAAATAAAAGCAAAACTTAAAAAAAATTTCATATTGGCATATTTAGAATTTCATTAAGAACAAATCTAAAGAATATTATGTGAAGATTGCTAATGTAGTTTATCCCAAGTTTAGTTCTCAGTATAGTGACGACTCCTAGGTAAGAAAATAACCTGAGTCTTTGGTCACTGAATAGAATCTTAATAAATTATTTCAAATCTTTGGAAGACCAAACTTTAATTAAGAGTAGGTTACAACATTCAAATGGGGAACCTCTGAAAAGAAGAGAAAGTTAGCTAAATCCAAGTCTAGAAAAAGAAACCATGTCCAGACAAGAAAGTTCTCTCAATAGGCTTATCCAGTATTTGTTCACACAACTAGAAACAATGGAAAGAGAGCAGTTACTCTGTATCATCCCCTTCACTTGTAGTATTTAAATAAAAACTTTTTAAACTTTTTTCATCATATGTTGACAAAAATACAATTACCTACCAGAACAGTAAAGACAGTGTGATAAAATTTTTACAAGATAACATTTTTAATTATGACAAACTAAATCCTTAAGTGTGAGTTAATTCTTCCATCAAATGTTTGAAAATTATTGGCTTTATCGTGAAATTAAGAGATATTTCCCACGTGTTTTTATTATATCTTAGGAACAGTTGATTCCTCATATTTCTTAGTTGTTAAAAGTGTATCTCATTTGACCCAGTTCACAAAAAAAATATTGCTACAATGAAAGACGCATTGCCATGAGTCCCTCTCAGAATACTCCCCCTGGCTTTCCATTGTTCTTGCCACTTTCTGAAGCAGTTCTGGGAGTCCGATTTGGTGAGTGTCTTGAGATGCACTATTATGGCTGCTTCGATGTCTCAAGTCAACTCCAGATGTTGATCTTTCATGGTTATCTTGACACTGAGGAAGAGCCCGAAGTCTCACTGTGTCAGCGCTGGTGAGGGACGTGGATGAGGACGCTATAATGTCTTACAAGCCTGTCTTTCTGTTAAATGGCCTTTGGCAGTCTTGTACTTTTGATCACACCTCCCAGAGACACTCACAAAAGGGGACTTCCAGAATGGCTTCAGAAAGTGGCAAAAACGATGGAATAAGTGTGTGAGAAGCAAGGGGCTTTTTTTGAGGAAGATTAATGGCAAAGTGCCCTTTACTATAATAATTTTTTTAAAAGATTTAAGCATTGTCCATAAACTCTAATCATCTCTTGTATGTGTTAAGTTTGTTCAATATATTTTTATAATATTAGCTAACTTTGTCAGGAGCTTGACTTTTTAAAATTAAAAATGATACATAATGTATCTAATTGATCACTTTTAGTGAATTTAATCCAAAGTAAAATATCTCAAACTATATAATTTCACTTTACACACTTTTGGTAGCTCCAGTAATTTGTTTATGATAAATGTAGCACTGATATCATCAACAGTCAAAAGCTGAAAACTCTTTCTCTACCTCTCCTTTGGGAAAATTCTAGGTCACAGTTTCATCAATGAATGACATTACCTTAAATGGGATGTGAGAGGCAGACAGGAAGTGGAAGCCATCATTCTCAGAAGTTTTATGACAATGGGTGACATGGAGGTGCCATCCTTCATATAATGCATAGTGGCTTCCACAGAAAAAGCAATAGCCATGTAAGTGACAGCATGTACAGGAGCATCAACTTCCAAATTGCTTTCTAATGGCTCTTACTTTATAGGGGCCAGATACAGTACATACTTAGACCTCTACTTTTTGGACAAGATACTATACATGCTTGGATACTTGGATTTTTCCAGTCCTGACAAGGTTTTGAGAATAAGTGGATGATGGGTGTTTCTCTACTTCTCTTTTTATTGCCTTCCATTTTTTAAGTTTTTTAGTTCCCCCTCATAGAAGTACCATTTTCTACTTCAAATCCCTTTCCTTTGAATATCCAAATAAATATTCAGGAGAAAGAACAAAGTAAGAAACATTATGCTACTGACTTCAAAACATACTACAAAATACTTACAAAGAAGTACTAAACAAAATGGTAAAGTACTGGCATAAAAACTAGCCCATAAACCAATGAGATAGAATAGCATGCTTAAAAGTAAACCCATGCATCTATATCTAAGGGATTTTCAACAAAGGCACTGAGAATATACAGTACATTAATAAAAGGACAGTCTTTTCAAAAAAGAATGACAGAAAAATTGAGCATCCACATAAGGAATGACTCAAATTAGATTCAAATTTTTCACCAGTGGAAAAATATCAGCTCAAAGTGAGTTAAAGACATTTATGTAAAGCCTGAAACCATGACACTACTGGGAAAAGCATGAATGAAATGATTTAGGAATATGTAAGAAATTTTTTATAAGACCTCAAAAGCACAGAAACATAATCAAAAAATAGGAAAATAGAATTTTATCAAGGTAAAAGGATTCTAAGAGCCAGGGATTTAGCTCAGTGGTTCCACTGCCTGCCTCGCAAGTGCAAGGTCCCGAGTTCAATCTCTGGTACCCTCCAAAAATAAAAAATAAAACTAAAAAGATTCTGTACAGCAAAGGAAAAAAATCAACAGAATAGACAACTTACATGATGGGATAATATTTTTACGAACTAGACTAAAGAGATAAATAAGGAACATAAATAAGGAAAAACAACAAAAAGAAAATGCAGTAGCTTAAAATCAAATAATCTGATTTACAAATGGGCAATAAATCTAAAACACATTTCATAAAAGAAAACATACAAATTTCCAAAAAGATATATAAATATGCTGGACATTGCAAATTATCAGGGAAATGCAAATCCAAACAAGGAATACCAACTTACTCCCATAAGAATGGCTGTTATCAAAAAGACAAAGGATAACAAGATTTGTGAAGGAAACAGTAAGAAGGGAAATCTTGTACACTGTCCTTCAAAATGCAAATTAGTGCACCTATTATGGAAAACAGTTCACAAGTTCCTCAAAAAATTAAGAATAGATCCACCATATGATCAGCTATCTCATTACTGTGTGTATATCTAAACAAAATTTAATCAGCAAGTCATAGAGATTTCTATGCACTTCTATGTTTATCAATGCTTTATTACCATTAGCCATAAAAATGGAAATAATCTGAGTGTCTATCAGCTAGTGAAAGGATAAAAATAGTAAACCTACACAATAGAATTTTAATCCACCACTAAAAGAATTTAATCCTTCTATTTGTTACCAGGTAAATGAACCTGAAGAACATTATGATAAGTGCCAAATCTAGACTCAGAAAGACAAGTACAACATGACCTCACTAACATGGGCTCCATTACAGTTAATCTCAAATAAACAGACAGTAGATTGGAGGTTACCAGTGGTGGGGTGAGAAGAGGTGAAGGAGAATTGGGAAAGATTGATCAATGTGTGTTAAATTATAGTTAGAAAAGAGTAAAAAGTTGTGGTGTTGGGGCCGGGGATTTAGCTCAGTGGTTTCGCCGCCTGCTGTACAAGTGCAAGGACTAGAGTTCGATCTCCGGTACCAAAAAAAAAAGTCGTGGTGTGATATTTCATAGGAGAGTGACTATAGATGATGTGACATACTTAAACTTCTGTATGAAAAAATGGAAACAAAGTCTTTGTAAATAGAAAGGGGTGGAGGAGTTGAAGGGAGGGCAGGGGAAGGGGGAAAAATAAGAATCAATATATATTATGTATAGGTACAAATCTCCAATGATGAATGTTACTACATTGTATACCTAAAATGTACCAATAAAGTTAATAAAAAAATACAAAGGAAAAGATTTTGAATATTTTTATCATAAAGACACAGTAAATGTTTTCAGGAAATGAAAAAATATATAGTCTAATTTAAATATTACAAAATGTATACATGAGTCAAAGCATCACAAGTCCCCCTATAAATATGCATAAAAATTTTGTTTTAGTCTATTAATTTTGAAAGAAATTCAAATTAAAAACAAATGCTCTTCTAATAGACTTTTAATGACTATCTTTCTGTCTAGGCTCAAATGGAAAAATCAAGTAAAATAGCTATGTTAGTCAGATTTTCTATTGTTGAGACAAAATACCTGACATATACAACTTAATGGAAAAGGGTTTATGTCGGCTCACAATTTCAGAGGTTTCAGTCCATGGTTGGCCAGCTCCATGGTGAAACACAATGTGGGAAGCCATGCCAGGTTAGAGCTATTCTCCTCATGGTAGCCCAAGAGCAAGGAACCAGAGAAACAGCCAAGGAGAGAGAGGAAGGGACTAAAGACAGGATACACCCTTCAAAGGCACACCTCCAGTGACTTACTTCAAGCATCCAAGCTCTATCTCTTGACAGCACATTCAGCTATGAACTCATCAATGTGTTAGTGCCTTCATGATGTAGCCACCACTCTAGGACCCACTTCTGAAACTTTCTGCATTGGGGACCAAGTTCTCAATACTCAAGTCTTTGGGATACAGCACATTTAAAACATAAGAGCAGCTGTGACTAGTTTAGCTACCACTTCCATTCTCCTCCTGTTACTACCAGAATTTGGTTTTATGGACAACAGTACACTGTGATGCTTGCAGCATCTACTGCCAATGTGACAACTCTATGCCCAGTGGCATAGAGAGAGGGAGAAACCCAGTATGGGAAGGATAAGGGTTTCTGTGTGCTCAAAACTTTGTCTGAAACTCAGGGTTTACACTTTCATTCTCTTGCCTACCTTTTTGAATTGTTGAGCCATAGTTCTGGCAGCCCTGTTGGAACCAGGAGGGAAAAGTAAAAGAAAAAGGGAAAAACCTAATCTTGCTTTTTCAAGTCTCTTGAAGCAGCACTGAGACTGCAGCCTCACTGCTGTTACATGAAAAGTATTATCAGTCACAGAGCTTCCAAAACAAACAGCAGAGAATGCAGTCCTGAAACCAAGGGCTCCTGAACTTCTTATTTCAAAAGCCCTTTACATTAGTAGAAATTTTTGAGAATCCCAAGATGCTTTTGTTTATCTGAGTATTTTATAGGAATTTACCATGTGAATTATCAATGCATTAATTCACGTGAATAACAATAGATGCCCTTTATATTTAAGTAACATGTTTTCCATGAAAACTACATTATCTAAAGCAAAAACAATTAGGAGAAGACAGTTACTGTGTCACATTTTTGCCATTCTCTTTAATGTCTGGTTTAAGAAAAAACACCTGGATTCGCTTCTTTCCTTCTGCATTCACTTTGTTGCAATATCATATGCCAGGTAGTTTCTATACATGTGTCTGAACATTCATAAGAAAACATGCAAAATTAAGCAGAAAACATCTCAGCATTATTACAGAAAGTTGGCCTCATGGACTTTCTGAAACTATCTCAGGGGAAGCAGGTTTCACTAAGAACCACTGCTCCATAGAGTAGCACAATGATTACATCTTACATCTGTAAAACACTTCATATTTTACATGTTTTTTCAAATAACATCCGCATCAGGCCTATGATGTAAATAAGTTTAGCTCTTACTCTGTTGACTCCCTTTCAGAGTCAAGTGAATTCAGCATTGGAGTGGTAATTTCTTTCTCTCAAAATCGAAATTGATTACTTTAAATGGCCTTTAAAATTCTGTATTATTTCCATTTTGTCAGTACTTCTGTGTGGAAGGTAATACTAAGGGGAGGTACAGAAAAGATTTAAAACTGAAAAAAAATGTAACTAAAACTGTATTCACAAATTCATCCATACACACATAGTTATTTTTAGATTGTACATGTATATAACCTATTTAATATATACATACAAATATTTTGCCTATGTATACATATAAAATCAAAATTTATTACATGATAAATGCATACAATGTATAGTTAATATATAAAATAACTACAGAGTTTTTACGTAGCAAACATCAAACTAATACAAAAATATGTAAAATCTAGAACAATTTCATAGGATTAATAGTAAACTGTATGAAGGAAAGAAAATTTGTGATACCTATTCTCTAGAAATGTAGCAGGCAATGTTTCATTTTTCAAATCATAAAAACAACATTAAAAGAGAAAAATTATAGGTTAATTTATATTTAACAGCTTCTGCAGCTGTTCGATAGACCTGCCCTTTTTCATCATATATTGTCTTGGAATTTCTTAGGTGGTGAAACAATACTGGGATAGTTATCATTTTTTCCCGAAATATATTAGCGAGTGTTAAAAGTTGTAGTGTATTTATTCTATTTGGTGTAGAGGTGAATTTCTCTGATCATAGCTCTGAAAATCACCATTACTAATCTCGGAGGAGAACCCTGAGAGACAGTCATAAAAGATATAATGATTCCATATGGCCTGAGAGCTTGATGCTTTTGTAGAGTCCTGGCATTGTGTACAAGAAAAGTGGCCTAATAATAAAATCATGGCAATATTATTTCTTTCTCACAACAATATTTTCAATAGTAATATAAGCAATAAAAGTAATGGCAGGTCTAGCACCACTGGCAAAATTAAATTGAAATAGAAAATTGTAAAGCTTGTGAAATTGTTATCAGAGGGATTGATTTACAATAGGACCAATATCTCAGGCTCCCAAATAAATGTTCAATAAAATTACGCTTCACTACTGTGTTAGCATTACAATAGTGATTTACCAAAGATACATTACTTTACAAAATTTTGCCATTCTTCATATTCTGGGGCAAAACACAAAAAACTAAAATGAAAATACACTATTTTCATGTTCCAATGGAATTTAGCTGTTCACAATATATTACTTAGCTCATCCTAAAGAAACAGGATTCTCAGCTCTAAAGAATTTGTTTTTGTGTGCATATTGGAATGCATGGAAACATTAGACCTCAACTGAAAATGTTCTTTCTCTTTACAAACACAATAAATATAATTGTTTAAGAAAGGCTTAGCAATGATTCTATAGCACAAATCAGTTTTTTTCATTGTATTTCTATTAAGAAATCATAAAAAGGTTACTATCCAATATTTACTTCTTAGAGAAGAAGACGTTAACAAAATTTATGTATCTATCAGGTACATCAATCCATACATCTGTCTATCCTGTGCACTTTCACTCAACACCTATTATGTGTCCTGTAGTTATCAGAAAATACTACAATTTCCTGCGATATCCAAGTATCTACTAAGGTTAAAATGCTTAAAACAGCATTTTTTTGTGATCATGTCACATGCTTGGTGGATCATTGGTGGTCTCTGCAGGATCCCAGAATAATGTCAGCTGCATGGCTTGATGGAATACACTCAAACCTAAGGCCTTACTAGTTTTTACATTAGGGAAAGAGTGACAGAGCAACATGTGCTTTTGTTTTGTTTGCTTTGCTTTGTTTTGCTGCCTTTACCCATAAATGACACTCCTTACCTGCATCTACCCTTCATATGTCAGAATATTTCATATTACACAATCTAACTGCAAGAGTAGTAAGAAAATAAGGAAGAAATGAAAAATTTGTATGAATTCTGCAGTCTTCCTGATGATTATCAATTATGTCCTTCTTCTCTTTCTCTTATAGATAAAATATACTCCACTCTTTCCTGTGAAGGATGACACAAATATCCTATCACTGCATAAGGTAAAAAGGCCAAGTTTGCTGAGAAATATTAGGTAAACTACAAATTAATTTCAGATATATCTCCCATTGGTCTACAAGTCAATAAGCTAAAAAGATGAAGTATTTTCTTCCCATGTCCACTGTCAGTGCTGTAAGAGGGATGGAATAACCACAACAAAAATACTACAGTATTTGTAAGAGGTGAAAATGAGGGATGCAAATGTATCACTCTTTGTAACCATCCTAAAATCCTATCTACCAACGCAGTAACCGAGGCTTGTCTTGGAAAGGTTGGTTTTTTGGTTCCAGTTTTACATTTTGGGAGGTTCTTCTTTTCAATTGTACTTCAAAGTGAATGCTCTTTCCCACAGTTCTTTTCAGAGGTGGTTCTCAAATTTGCTAATCCCTCTTTTGTCTCTGTCTCTCTCCTCTCTTCTCTTCTCTTCTCTTCTTTTCTCTCCTCCTCCTCTTCTTCTAATCTCTCTTTCTCTTTCTCTCTCTCTGTCTTCCTGTTTCTCTTATATTTAAAGCATTGAGATATCATAAACCTGTCAAGATGTTAGAGGAAGATTGTACCCTTACACTGATCTTTTACGGAACCTGTATCCCTCAAGCTTCTCAGTCTTAACCTTTTAATGCTTACAATCAAGACGGTGTTATATGTTTTAATTTCACATCCCTGAAACATCTGAACCTTGTCCCCGTCACATCTCAGAGAGCTCAGTGTTGATTTAGCACATGATCAAACAGCCATTTTCTATCAACACAAACCACAAAGCCTTTTCCTTTGAACTTCTTTCAGTAAAGCAAACATCACATGAGACAATTGGTCATAAAATAATTGAAGATGACTATATTACCAAAGAACAACATGAGTTGACATCTTTTCTTGCTATTGCACCAACTGACTACTACATCAAAATCACTTTTTTGTCAGTCACGGAAGTACATCACTTCAAGTCCACACTTTCTCCAGTAGTCAGGAGAGTGAGGTTTGAAGCAATGACACAGAGATGACTTAGTCCTAGTGGATAAGGAATGAATGTTTAACTATTTTAAAATCACTGTTTTTAATGCCTGATTATAATGAAATAAGTAAAATTACATAAATGAGAAACAAAAGTAGTATTGACATAAACTCTACTGTCTAATATTTACAATATTAAAACCCCCAAATGCTCTAAAAAGTGAACAAAAGTTTGTAATTACACTGAAAACCAAGCCAATTTTATCTAAGCTTTTGGGAAGGAGAAATCTTTCCTTGATTCCACATGAGGAAATCTTAGATAAATTGGACAGTTATGTAATATGCATTATCTGTATCAGATTTTCTTTCTAGAAGGTAAAATGATTTTCCACAATGGTTTTGCTCGTAGTACTATAGACATCTAATTCTTACATCATGTAGACCTATTGAACATGATAAGTGAGGACTATACATAATAATTTGGCACATGCTGCCTCATTATACTTCATATATTTAGACTTATAAATATTCTCACATTCGATATACACTTATTTTTCTTTCTGAACACTATTATAGGTCATTCTTTTTATTATTAATATTACAAACACATCCAATTTAAAGGCATAAAATGAAATTGCCTTTTGTATAAGCCAGTTATAGTATCACTGCACATTTTTGTTAATCAACACTCCAACACTTTATTAATGCTATGCCATCAAGGATAAGGTAAAGTACATGAATAATTAATTTAAAATATTATTGCTAAAACTCAGAATACTGGTTTTGTGTCTTCATTGTTTGATGATGAGGATTCATCAGATCTTGGTACACATGACTGTTTTGCCAGTGCAGCGATAGAAGTTGAATTTCATTTTCCTTATGGCTTCTACCCCTTACTTACATAAGTATTTCTGAATGTATATGAAATCATAATAGTGATGAAAAAACAGAGTTACTGAAAAAGAAATGTTAAACACACTGGGTGAGTCAAATGATAAAAGAGTAATAAAAAATGTCAAGAGAAACTGAAGAACTCTGAGAGAGGTAATATATTTAAATTCAGTGGGTTTTACTTTGTACAAAATTATTTGAAATATTTCCATGAATGAAATTTGATTATCAGCTCTACAGGAATAACAGTATATACTAAACTGAGCAGACGTCAGTAGAATTAGATCATGCCTACCTTTCTCCTTTCTTTTATTACAATGTCAGCATAATATTTAAAATGTCTCAGCAAACTCTTACCTTCATAACTTTAATAAGTAGATTTGCCAGGTGCAGCACTAGCAGGAGGCCCATAATGTATTTAAGTTTGAAAATGAGGCAATTATATTTCAAAGTTCTGATTGGCTACATTTTAATTTCACAACTATAAGATGAACTGATTCAGCTTGTGACTTTCTGGAGAAATGGTGTACATTTGCACCTGCTCATTTTATTAAAACAGAAACAACTTGCCAAGGGTGAGGAAAGGATATTGGTCACAGAATTCATGACAGCTGGGTCCCTCTGCTGTTACTATTGATTACATTTCTTGATAGTCACATGGGAAGTTAATTTCTAGTAGGCAATTAACACCCTTGCAAAATGATGAAGAAAACATAATTATATTGAGAACCCTCCGAGACTGTTTGTAATCTTAAATGTGATATTCCCAAGTCTCTTTCAATTGCAGTAGCAACGCAAGTCTTCACAGTTCTTTTTCTTACCCCTTTTTCTTATCCCTGACAAAAGCAGTAATTATTAATGCCCTATTTCTTTATTTTAAATTATTAAAGGTAAACTTCAATTTCTATTGATCTAATTAAAAAGTCCCCAAGGAATCTTTTGTGAAAGCAAGATAAAATTTGCTTTGCATACAAACGGAATCATCTTCCTAGTAAAATATACTGGATGTGTGAAAGAGTCTGCAGAATATATTGGCTTGTGATGTTGTAGAGTTCATTTCTTCCCCTTCCCCTTTACAAGACTGTGGCTCTGGGAATACATTCTGAATCCGAGTCATTTAAGCTTCAGTTTCTGTAGTGACTTTGAGAAAGAAGATTTGCCCTCTGACAAGCTTTCCTGCTCCATAAAGTGGAGTCATGCTGGGTTGTTCTCCTACTCTTTCATATTAATTCTACCCTAAAAGAACACAGCAATCTTCTGGTCCAGGGAGGAACTTCTTATTAAACACCTCACAGTAAATAAGGTGCTTTTGCCCGAGTCCTCACCTGAGAGCTGACATAAGGAGATGTGATGTGATGTCACTTTTTCCCCTCTGATAACCTGATAGCCTGGTAGCCAGGGGCCAGGCAAAAATAACAACAACAAGGACAAGATGTGTGGATGTGGGAGTTTACAAAAGACAAAGAAGCAGTTGTCTCTCTTTTTACCTGAAAGGGGCACCTAGGAAACTAGTGAACCTGAGTCTTAACTTTAGCCCTTTGGTATGTGAATATCTCTTGAGGAACTATGCAAGCCCATGTATCTCACATTGTACATTATGGATTTACACCCAAGAGTTTTTCCTAATTCAGAATTCCCATCCGTTTTTGTTATATATACACCTATGGACACAGCTGCTTTAGTCTTCCTGTCACTTTAGGATTTACACAGGAAACCTGGTTGTAGTTGTAATTATGTAGCATTGTCCAAAAAGATCTTTGGCTTTCACGCTTAATCTCTGCCATGCCTGATAGGACTTATTTTGCTTGCTTAGAGTCTTGGTCTATGTCACATAATCTACAGTGTTTTTTGGAAAGGAGGGAGGCTACATGACATAATATTTAGAATGGGAAATGAGCCGGAGATTTAGCTCAGTGGTTCCACCACCTGCCTCGCAAACACAAGGACCCGAGTTCAATCTCGGTACCAAAAACCCCCAAAAATTTAGAATGGGAAATGAATCAGAGCATATCAGTTGACTTGGAGACTGAGATCCATCCCTTAGACTGTTAATCAGTGATGCTTTTGTGAACAATCTAAAAAAAAAAAAAAAAAAAACCCTCTGGCCATTGCAACTCAATGAGCTTGACTGATAGGCAATACACCATGCATATTGTCACAAATAAATATCAGGAAAGTAACCTATTCAGACTCCACAGGGAGAAGAGAACAGAAGTTCCATTTTTTGGTAATTATTCAGAGTCTGTACACATTTTCCTTTGGCTCAGTTTAATCTGTATCCTTCTAATAACCTCTACACTATGCCTTTCCTTAAAATGTGCCTATGAGTAAAATAGATTTCAGTTAGAGCTATAAATTATTCTGGTAAATTATCAAAAGTGAAGATAGTTTTGGGAAACTCCTGAAGTTCCAAATAGTGTCAGAAGTGAGGGCAATGTTACCCTAACTGAAAACTGTGTCACTTCCATCTTTGCAGTTGGGCTTATTTGCCACCTTGAGAGCTTGTATTTTCCTTCGTTTTACATATATTCATAATTACTCATCAAAGAATTTCTATGATAGTTGCTTTAGTCTTCGTTAGACAACTCTAACAGCTATATAATCCTTCTATTAGCACATATTGATGGTTTTTCTCATTCAAGTTAAGCTTTTCCTAGTAATTCATATATATAATTTCAATTGAAACCTGACAATTTTTATACTATGTAAGAAATTACTGAGTTGTACTTAAATCTGCTTTTTAGCTCATTCCTGAACTGCTCAAATAAGGAAGGAGGGTAACACTTGGGTAAAGACAGGTTATGATGGAAGTCTAATTTGTCCTCCATTGAACCCCCCATGGAGAAGAGTCCTCATTACAGCTTTGAGGGGAAGGGGGCTCAGCTTTTCTATGGTTTCTATTTATGCTAGCACAGATGAAGCTGGGGGCTGCCTCATTACTGTCTTGCACATATCTTCCTCTGGTACTACCCACAGGTTTGAGCCTTTGCTGATAAAAGTCCAGGCTCTCCTGTAGGCATCCTCTCACACAATGGAGATGGGGTGATAATTATTATTATTACTATTATTATTATTATCATTCTCTCCAAGTGGAAGAGAAATTTCAGATCCTCCATCTGGATTTCTGTCACAACATCTCAGTAGAGTTTTGGAGCATATTTCTTTTGGCTTAGTGAGGACGGAAATCACACTACCCACTTGGCTTTTGATGGCAGGGGTAAGATTGGGTGGCAATTTTTCTATGAAATGTTTCACAGGAATAGGAAAATTTTTGTCTAAAAATTATCTGTCATATTAGATTTCCCATTTTTTGTGCCTGGAGACTTTTTTCTTCCCATTTTTAGAGATTTCTGTCTTTTAATGTGATATATGAAGAAAAACAAAATATAAAAAGAAGGAAAGAAAGAAAAGTAGAACAAAAGCAACAAGGAAGGAAAGAAGGGAATGAGGATAGAAGAAAACAATAATAACAAAACCTCAGAGAAGTTATAGCTCTGGATACCTCATGTTCTGCGATCCCCTGGCCAGTCCACCATCTTCTCTGCACCCGGGAGAATTTTATGTTTGATTTATATATACTATCTGAGTTTTTAGCTAAAACACTTCAATTTTAAAGGCTAGAATAAAATACTGCTATTTTTGCTCAAAAATATTCATTATAGTCAGATCTTTAACACAAGATCTAGCCTTTTACCAAAGATCAAAGAGTAAAATACATTATTGAAGGTACTATTGAACATTTTTGAAGGTATAATGTTGTACAGCAGATTTCATTTCAAGAACTTACTCATCTATTTTATGATACTTTATGCCCATTGATTATCTGCTCCCTTTTCCTGCTCCAGCCTACTGCTGGGTTCTTTTACAAAGTAGACTGTTTTATAGACATCACAGAACCATGCTGTGTAACTGGTTTATTTCATTTTACATGTTATCCTCAAAGTTCTTTCACATGGTCACATGCTTTAGGATTTTGGTCATTTTTAATGCCAAATTCCCTTCTGTTGTATTTATATAAAATATTTTATTTTTCCATCTATCTATTGGCGAACATTTAGATTGTTTCCACATACTACAATGAATAAATCTTCATGTCTCTTCAAGATCCTGATTTCAATTCTGTGGTATAAAAGCCCAACTGTGAGATCACTGGATCCTATGGAATTCTACTTTGAATGAGTTGGCATACTCTTATTTTCCACATGATTGAACCAATCTGTATTCTCATCAGCAACAGGATTTAACCTAAGAAGGATTTAATTTTTTCCTCATCCTCACAAATAATTAGACCAATTGACAACATAGAAATAAACATAGGCATACACAATTAATATAAAACAAAGGTATCAATAATACCCAACGGTAAAAAGGAAGTCTCTTTTATTAGTGTTACTGGGAAAACTAAATGCTAATATGCAAATATAGAACCTTATTTTTCACTATAAACAATAAATGAAATCAAAATGATAAATCTTATACCTACGAGCTTAAACTATTATATCCCTACATTATAATAAAGGAAAATATGAATAACATTTGTCTTGAATATTTTCATAGAAAACACACAAGAAGCCCATGCAATAATGACAATATTTTTTAAAATCAGGCCCAGCCAAACAAAAAACACTTTTGTTAAGCCAAAAATAATAATAAAAAGAATGAAAAAACATAATAAAACAAAAAGATATATATGTATATGTGTATGTAAAGAGAGACATTTCTGAAATATGCATTGAACACAAATAATTCAATATCCAGAAAATTAACAATCCAAATGAAACCTGGCTTAAGATTTGAATAGATATTGTTTATTCCAAGGAAGTAATTAAATGGTAGAGGGGTATATGACAAATGCTTAATGTCATGGGTTATCAGGGAAATGCAAATCAAATTCACAGAGATATCACTTCATGCCTGTGAGAATTCCCATTGTCAAAAATAACCAAAAAGAGACCACAGAATAGTTTTTCATTATCTCAAACACACATCTAAGAAAAGCAAAAATGGAAGATCTGATTTCTTACCTTATAGTGCATGATAATTTTTAGCCCTTCAATCTACCCACTTGATTTTAAGGAGTTATTATTAGAGATTAAATATATACTAGTGATAGAAATAATGTATATTTTAATATTTATCACATTTTTCTTATCTTCACTTTATTTAATATAATTTCTTATATTACAAAACCCAAATCTAAGTGTTTGCATTAAAAAATGTAGCTGTAAAAATCTGTAAGGGGAATGAAGTGACTCAATTACAAATGTACAGCGAGCTTCACATAAATGACTACAATGAAAGGAATGGCTTTTAAAAACATATTTTAAGATAAAATTTCTTAAAATAAATTTTTGTAATTCCTACTCTTGCCCTAGACCTAATGAAAGAATATATTATGAGTTTAAAGCACTGCAATAAAGGTCACAAAGAATGATGATGAGGGCTTTGAGGCTGTAAACCTGAAGGAAAATAGTCAAAAATGCTCTTTTTTGGTACTTCTCAGCATTCATTAGTTCTTTCTTTACTCCACCATTATGAGTGCACCTGAACAGCACAAAACTTATTTATTTCATATTTTAATCTTAAGCACATAATGTATACAATGGGTAACCAAAATTATTTTACTAAATAAAAAATGGGCAGAATTTTAACTTATTTTATATAATATACGTATATACATATATATGTATATATATATATGTATATATATATAACTTAGATGTTCTATTTGATGAAGTGGTATAGTAAATATAAAGTGATCCCTTTAAAAAAATAAAATTATCTGATTTCAGAAACTGAATTCTGAATTCTTGAATAAATCCCCTGATGAATCTGATCACTAAAATGCCAGTCATTTCTTATCAAGATAATTAACAAGAGTCAAATAATATGAACAGTAAGTTAAAAGCAGAGTTGCTGTTAGGACACAGGTTCCAGCATTCTTCACCAACAGTTTTCAACTGTTTTGTTTTGTGCTGTGTTTTTATGTGTATTTTATTTTGTTTTATATTTATGTACAATTTTATGCATATGCCATGTATAACATGATGATTTGAATCATGTAGACGTGAATAAACCTAGGTAATTAATTTATAAAGCTTACATTTTTGATGAATACTCTACATTCACTTGTAAAAATTTTTCAAGAACATAACATGGGTTTTTATCTGTAGTCTCTGTATGGTACAATAGATTTTTTTTTCTTACCAGGGATAGTGCTCAGGACCTTGCACTTGCCAGGCAGGCTCAGCGCCATTGAACTGCATCCCCAGCCCATACAATAGAACTTCTAAGCTTGTTTCTTCTAACTGGAATTCTACACCCTTTGACCAGCATTATTCATGATTCCAAATACTTATACCAACAAGCCTATAGCCCTGGTAACTGCCATCCTGTTCACTACATCTATCAGACAATTTGTAAGCCTCCACATGAGAAAGATGATGCCACATTTGTTTTTCTGTGCCTGGCTTATTTTGCTTAACACAAAGTGCTCCAGGTTTGTCTATGATATCACAGATGAAAGCATTTTCTTATTTTTATGACTGATTAATATCCCATTAGGTACAAATATTACATTTTCTCAATCAATACATCTATTCATGGCTTCCATTAATTCTATATCTTTGCTATTACAAATAATGCTACAATAAACATGAGAGTGAATAGCTTTTTTCCATATATTTTATTTTCTTTGAATACATACATGATAGTGGGATTACTGGATTATAGAGTAATTCTAATTATAAAGTTGGGAGAAACCTCCATACTATTTTCCATAATAGCTATAGTAATTTATATTCCTACTAAAAGAGTGTAAATAGTCAATTATGTTAACATCCTCACTAATTCTTATCTTTTGAATTTCTAATAGTTGTCATTCAAACTTGTGTATGCTGAACTTCACTACACATACACATTGTGTGTGGTGAACTTCACTGTACATTGCCCTAATTCATTTTTTTAGGCACTTTCTGGCCAGTTTTTTTCTTTTTAGAAATGTCTATTTATATTGCCATACATTATCTCTGCACTTTATTGTTTTTATTCTTAGAAGCTTTTAAGTATATCTAATCCCATACATTTATCTAATTTTGCTTTTGTAGCCTGTACTTTGGGATAATATGAAAAAAGTCATTATCCAGACCAATGTTTCCTTTAGTAGTTTCTTTGCTTTGGTTCTTATATTTAAATATTTAATCCATTTTGGTTTGTGTATATTCCATATGAATATATTTTCATTCTTTCACATGTAGAAATACAGTTTTCTTAAAACCACATATTGAAGAAACTGTCTTTTCACCACTGTGTGTGACTGTACCCATTGTCTAATACCAGTTGGCTGAAAATGGACTTACTTTTGGGTCTCTACTCATTTCCATTGTTCTGTGTCTCTTTTCAAGCCAATACCATATTATTTTCATTGCTATAAAATTTTCATCTATTTTGAAGTCAAGTAATGTGATATTTCTAGTTTTGTTCTTTTTGCTCAAGATCTCTTTGTATTTGATGTATATTGTTGTTCCTGATGAATTTTTGGCTTATATTTTTCTATGCTTTGAAGATTGTCATTGATATTTGAGATAAGAATTTCATTGAATCCATAGCTAATTAGGGGGCATATGGGTATTTAAAAATTTCTTTTAATCTATAAACACAGGGCATCTTTCAATTTACTTGTGTCTTCTTCAATTTATTTTATCTGCTTTATTTTTTTCTGGTATCCTCCTGTAGGGAATCCTGAGGGGGAATTGTCCTGCTGACACCTTGGTTTTACATTGCTTGCCCCCAGGATGTGAGAGAATAAATTCCTGTCTTGTCAAGCCATCACATTTATGATAATTTATTCCAGCAGATCTAGAACATATACAGTTATAAAAATAGAAAAATATTTTTTATGATACACTTATAAGTGCATTATCTTAAAGTTGTAAAGAAATCATTGTAAAACTTAATTTACTTAAATGAGTATAGATTGAGATCCCTCTTTGATTGGCAAGTGTCATAAAAGTATCATATGTTGATAACCTTGCATTGTTTTCATAAAATATTAGTAGTAAAAGAAAGCAATATTATTTTGTTTTTTCAAAGAATGAAGGCTTTTTTCTGAATACTCTGTTTTAAATGATAGAATTCGGATAACTCACTTAAGCATTTGCATTTAAGAAGAATGCTGTTTAAATAGATTAATTTCACCAGAGCCCTGGAGATAATAATGAAATTCACCAATTTAGGATAAACAGCCTCAGTATGGATTTTTGATATGAAAACAGCTGCTCAACTAGAAGTAGTCCTAGCTAACATCTGAAGGCCATGAGATTTGTCTGTTCTGGAAGTTATGATAAGCAAGGAACAGATGGTTAGTATAAATAATTCAAAAGAGCTTTCCCGTCACTTCTTTAGAGGATAAACATTATGTTGAACTATGTTTACAAGGTTACTTAAAACTTTTGATAAACAAAACTATTTTTACTTTTCATTTTTACTCTCAATCAGAAGTTCAAAAGCAAAACCTTTAATCATTTAAGTATTAGTCTTTTAAAGTCAATACGTGCTACAACATCACGTGCAACACATAAGAGAAATTGAAGTGCTTTAGGTGTACAATAACAATAAAACACAGCTATTCATCCAAAGTAAATGTTGCTGTGGTAAATAGATTTTTATTTATATCATATATAGTTTTGGCTAGATCTAGAAAATAAAAAAATTTATAATAATTAAAAGTTTATTTATAAATGTAAATATATAAAAATTATACTGATAAACATAAAAGTTTATTTAAAAATAAAGCTAACTTTTGCATAGCATAGTAGTTTACAACTAGTTTCTTACATAATTTATCTCCCTTAACATTATTTGTAGAAAAAGACATGGATACTAATCCTTCAGTGGAAAACTGTAGTACTACTCCCATAGTTTTATAACACTACTGTGTGCTTAAATTTGACAGGAAAGTTTTATAGATCTTTCATTAAATAATCTGACTTTTCCTCTTCTATATGTAAAATATTTTACTATTAGCACAACGCTTTCAAAATTTCCTTTGTATCACATGTATAAAGAATTCCATTAAAAGAAAAACTTTCCTTTGAAGCTAAGGATATTATTGATTGGTACAGTGTTTTACTAACTCTAGGTTTTGTTCCCAGCATTGCAGAAGAAAAGGAAAGGAAAAATAGAATAGAATTTTTCCCTCTCTCATAGAAATATATTTGTGTATATATATATATATATGTATGTATAAAAGACATATATATTATATATATCTACTCCTGTGTTTTTCCATAACCAGTTTCTTTCCCTCTGTCATAGAAATATATCTATATAATAAAGACAGATATATATTATATATACCTACTCCTGTGTTTTGCCATAACCAGAGTTTTTTTAATGTAATTTTCATCTCCTTCCTCTCATCCTCTTCATTTTCCTTCCATTCAGTGTGAAAATATTCTTAAGTGATTTCCTAGTCAAATAATTTTTCCTGTGTGGTATACCTTCCTGAAGCCACCATTCTAAATTTCTTTCTCTTGTCATAATTAAGATTCCTGAAAATTTTACATCTTGCCTGTCCTTGCTTCCACTCAATTTTTCTGAAACTCGTTTTCAGCTACACAACATCAATAGTCCCCTATTTGGCATATCTTCTCAGCTCCACAGTTGTCCCGGCAGGTAACTCCTGGCAGTTGGCAAGATTCTGTAACTCTGAGCTTCTGATGTAGATTGCTCAGAGGCTCTCATATATTCTCTATCAGGTCTTATGTACCATTTTCAAAACCAAGATTTATAAGTGTTAGAGTTTCTGTCTCTGTACAGTATACATCGTGATGAATCATTAAATTGATTCTCCCAGTGCTGACTTCCAAGCTTCAGCCATGCTTCTTTGAACATTAGATTTTGTTCCTTCAGAACCACTACAGTTCCATTCACTTGCAAGGGCACCCTGTCTTCTTTTGTCTGGGTGCCATTTTTAGTCAGCTGTGTTGGCAGCTGTGGCAGATATATTTAGACCTCTTGGGTGGTATAAATCAAATAGTTGAATTTCTTGTCCATCACCAGATAGTCTTCTGTCATTGGAAGATTTAGTAACTTTCGGTGTTTCTTATGATACTAGATTTAGCCTTGGAACTGTAAAACATGTTTGCTGCAAAAATTGTACACACGTATTTTTATTTTCGAGTAAGTAGGTATGATAACAGTTTTTCAAGCCAGAAATCCAGCTAGAAATATTAGTTATAGCATTAATAATATAGAAGTATCAAAAGGAAATTATGAATAAACATAATCAGGAACTGAGGTACATTAATTATTACTGTTTTCTGTTCCCAAAGTGTTTGACCACACTAACTATTAAATTTTGGTTTGTTTGTTTATTTGTGTTTTTCAGGTGTCTATCTCTTAAAAATATTTTTCGTGGACACTGACTGCCAATTTGGCCTTGTGGTCAGATGCCAGTAGCTGCGCCCTGCTCCATCCTGCTTGCCCCACCCACTTGCATCCAGAAGACCTTGAGGACACCTCCCCCCTCTGGCCCACCAGCCATTGGCTTGGCTGTGCAGGTGCCTGTAACAACAGCCTCTCTTCTCTGCACCCCACCATCTCTGGCCTCTTGGCTGTGCAGCTACCCAGTTCCACAGTACAGAGGGACAGGGGGACATAAAGACCATTGTTCTGAGTTGCAGAGGTGAACAGCAGAGAAAGGGCCTCTTTCAGGCTTCCTGATGAAAACTGAAGCCCACTAGAAAAGTGAAGACAATCTCTGCAATATAGGCACACCAGACTGCAGTACTTGGTATGTTGGGGGGATCATCACCTACCATTTGATCCTGGACTATTTTCAGGGGAAAGACAGCTGGAAACTGTAGTAGAGCCTTGCAGAGTTCAGCCCTGAGGGAGGGCTGAGAGCTCAATTTGGGACTTGCAACCAGAAGTCTGTCTGAATCTCAGGGGTCTGTGACAGGGTTAGTGGGACTCATTGACTTGTAACTGACAGCACCAAAAACAAAAATGAGAAGACATTTAATAAAGTCACAAACTAAGGCTTGCAACCCACAAAAGGCAATTTCTGGGGAAAATGAGGTGGAAAAGTCTGATAATCAACCACCTGGACACCCTGAACTGATGGAACAGGAAATAATGAAACAGATGAAAGAGGCTCTAGAAAAATTCAAAGCAGAAACAATCTCCCAGATAATTACAGAGATGGTGAGCAGAGTAAAAGACATAATTAGAGGCTCTAGAACAGAAACAGATTAAAAAAAATAGATGAGCTCAGAAATATACTGGAAGCTATGAATGCCCAGAATGAGAAAGAAACAGAAACCATGATCGCCCAACATAAGAAAGAAATGGAATCCATGAAACAGATGCAAACAGATACTCAGAAGATTAAAAACTCCATTGAAAGCATGCAGAGAAGATTAGGGGAAACTGAAGATAGAATATCAGATATAGATGACAGGATTTCCATTAAAGACTATGAAATCAGAGATTTCTTAAAAATAGTAAGAGACTACAAGAAATCAATCCAGCAGCTTCTGGATGATGCAAGGAAGAATAATATAAGACTGATAGGAGTCCATGGAAACACAGGAGAAAATACATTTGACATAAAAAACTGTTCACAGAAATAATAGTAGAAAATTTCTCAGACAGAGGTGGAGAATAGGACATACAGACAAGTGAGGCATATAGAACTTCAATTAGACATGATCAAAAGAAGTCAACACCTAGACACATAAAAATCAAGCTCCCAGAAACCCAACAGAAGAACAAAATCCTACAGGCATTTAGAGAAAAGAAACAAAGCACCTATAAAGGAAAGCCCATCAGAATCATGGCAGATTTTTCAACGTAAACCCTCAAGTCAAGGAGAGCCTGGAGTCAAGTATTTCAAGCCCTAAAAGAAAATAACGTCCAACCTAGACTGTGGTATCCTGCAAAATTATCTTTCAAAATCAATGAGAAAAGTAGATATTTTCATGACAAAGAACTCCTGAGAAATTTCATGAATACCAAACCAGCACTCCAAACAATCCTGAGCAATATCTTAGAAAAAGACAATGAAGATCACAACTCCATGTGGCCTAACAGAGGGAAGCCACCAGGCAAGGTAAGAAACTAAAGCAAAGGGAAAAAAAAAAATAAATGTATACCAATAGTAAAACATCATGACAAGGATGAGTCAGTATCTATCAATTATAACTATCAATGTTAATGGTCTCAATTCACCAATCTAAAGAAATAGACTGACAGAATGAATTAAGAAGAACAATCCAACAATATGCTGTATACAAGAAACACACCTACCTCTTAAAGAAATACATAGACTGAAAGTAAAAAGATGGAAAACAGTTCTCCATGCCACTAGAACACAGAAAAAAGCAGGGATAGCAAGTCCATTTGTAGACAAATTAGATTTCAAACTAAAATTAATTAAGAGAAACAAAGATGGTCACTACATCCTTGTGAAGGGAACAGTCCAAGAGGAAGAGATGACAATCCTAAACATATATGCACCAAATATGAATGCCCCCAACTATACAAAACAAATATTAATGGACATGAAAAACCAAATAAGTACTAATACAATTGTAGTGGGGGATCTTAATAGCCCTTTATCACAATTAAACAGATCATAAACACAAAAAATTAACAACTAAACTCTAGAATCAAATCAAGCTATAGAACAAATGGATTTAATAGATGTTTACAGAGTGTTCCACCCCACAAAATCAGAATAAACATTCTTTTTGCCTGAACAAGGGTCATTCTCTAAAGTAGACCACATGCTAGCTCAAAGGATATGTCTATGTAAATGTAAAAGAATTGAAGTTACCCCCTGTATATTATCAGACCAAAGTGCAATAAAATTGCAGATCAATGACATAAGGAAATGCAAAACTTCCACAAATACATGGAAATTAAATAACACCCTCCTGATCAACCAATGGGTCACAGAAGAAATTAAAGAAGAAATTAGACAGTTTCTACAAGTAAATGATAATGTTAGTACAACATACAAGAATCTATGAGATACAATGAAAGCAGTTGTAAGCAGGAAATTCATAGCAGTCAATGCCCATATTAGGAAAACAGAGAGAACCCAGTTAAATAACCTAATGCAAAACCTAAAGATCCTAGAAAAAGAAGAGCATAACAAACCCAAACCTCTTATAAGAGAGGAAATTATAAAGATTAGAGCAGAAATCAATGCAATCGAGACTAAGAGAATGATACCAAAAATGAATCAAAGAGTTGGTTTTTCAAAAGAATAAATAAAATTGATAAACCCTTAGCCATCCTTATCAAAATAAGGAAAGAAAAGGCTTAAATCCATGCAATCAAATATGAAAAAGGTGAAGTCACAACAGATCTAGGAGAAATCCAAAGCATCAATACCTACTTCGAGAACCTGTACTCTAATAAAATGGAAAACACAGAAGAAATGGACAGATTCCTAGATACATACAAATTACCAAAGTTAAATGAAGAAGATATAGAAATTCTAAACACCCAAATTACAATCAGTGAAATTGAAAATAGAATAAAAAATATACCAACAAAGAAAAGCCCAGGTCCTGATGGCTTCACTGCTGAATTCTACAAGATATTTCAAGAAGAACTACCGCCATTACTCTTTAAACTCATCAAGGAAAGTGAAAGGGAAGCAAAGCTTCCAAATTCATTCCTGGAATCAAGTATTACTTTAATTCCAAAACCAGGGAAAGACACAAGCCAAAAAGAGAACTACAGGCCAATCTCCCTAATGGATATTGATGGAAATATCCTCAACAGGATGCTGACAAACAGAATACAAAGGGTCATCAAGAAGATCATAGACCCTGACCAAGTCAGATTTATCCCAGAGATGCAAGGATGGTTCAATATTCATATATCAATAAATGTAATACACTATATTAACAGAGTCAAGGACAAAAACCATATGATCATCTCAATAGATGCAGAAAAAGCATCCGAGAAAATCCAACACCCATTCATCAGAAAAATCCTATAGAAAATTGGAATAGAAGGTCTTTATCTCAACTTGATTAAGGCTATCTATGAAAAACCAACAGCCATCATACTAAAAGGTCAAAAACTGAAAACTTCCACGCTAAAATCAGGAACAAGACAAGGATGCCCAATATCACTCCTCCTGTTTAATATTGTTCTTGAAACATTAGCCAAACCAATTAGAAAAGAGAAAGGAATAAAGGGAATAAAGATAGGAAAGGAAGAAGTTAAACTGTCATTTTTTGCTGATGATATGGTACTTTACATTAGAAGACCCAAAATACTCTAGACTTAATCAAATGATTCAGCAGAGCAGGTGGGTACAAGGGCAACACTCAAAAAATGGTAGCCTTTTAATATACAAATAATAGACTTACTGAGAGAGAAATTAGGGAAAGAATTCATTTTACAATAGCATCCTCAAAAAATGAAACATCTAGGAGTCAATCTAACAAAGGAAACAAAAAACTTCTACACTGAAAACTATAGCACTTTGAAAAAGGAGATTGAGGAGGATATAAGAAAATGGAAAGACATCCCTTGATCCTGGGTAGGAAGAACCAATATAGTGAAAATGGCCATATTTCCAAAAGTATTATATAGGTTTAATCCAATGCCAATTGAAATTCCAGCAATATATTTTACACAACTAGATAAAACAAACAAAAATTCATTTGGAAGCAGAAGAGAACTAGAATAGCAAAAGAAATTTTAGGCTACAGAGATATGGCTGGGGTATTACAATCCCCAACTTGAAACTATACTACAAAGCTACTGTGATAAAACCGGCATGGTACTGGCAAAGAAACAGACCCAAGGATCAGTGGAATAGATTAGAAGATGCAGAAACAAATACAGATATGCTCAGCCACCTCATCTTTGACAAAGGAGTCAACCATCCTCACTGGAGAAAAGATAGTCTATTTAATAAATGGTGTTGGAAAAACTGGATTTCAACCTGCCAATGATTAAAACTAGACCCATACCTATCACCATCACTAAATTAAGATTGAAGTGGATTAAAAGTTTAAATATTAGGACAGAAACACTAAATTTGCTGGAAGGTAAGTTAGGTAGAACTCTTCAAGATATTGGCATAGGAAAAGACTTTATGGACAAAACCTCAGTGGCATGGGAACTTACACAAACAATCAACTACTGTGATCTTATCTTATGGCAAGAGAAAACACCAACAGAGCTAAGAGACAACGTACAAAGTGGGAAAAAATTTTCAGCAACTGTACTTTAGACAAAGGACTACTATCTAGAATATATAAAGAACTGAAAATAATCAGACCCCTCAAATTCAAAGACCCAATTCAAAAATGGGCATCTGAAATGAACAGACATTTCTCAAAGAAATAATAGCAGCAAATAAATATATGAAAAATTATTTAACATCACTGGTCATTCGAGAGATGCAGATGAAAACAACACTGAGATTCCACCTCACCCCACAAAGAATGGCTGCAAGAAATCAACCAATATCAAATGCTGGTGGGGGTGTGGAGGGAAAGGAACCCTTCTCCATTGCTGGTTTGAGTGTAGACTGGTGCAACCACTGTGGAAATCAGTATGGAGATATCTCAAAGAACTAGGACTAGAGGTCCCATTTGACCCAGCTATTCCCCTGTTGGGTATCTTCCCAAAAGAATTAAAAGAATCTTATCACAACAATATATGTTCATTCATGTTTATAGTGGCACAGTTCATAATAGTGAAAGCTTGGAAACAGCCCAAGTGCCCATCAACTAGAAACTAGATAAAGAAGATGTGTTTTTTTTTAAATAAAATAGAGTACTACTCAGCCATAAAGAATGAGAAACTAGAGAATGAGAGCTAAATGGATGCATATTGAGGCCATACTCTTAAGTGAAATAAATAGGGCACACGTGTAAATACCGAATAGTTTTTCTAGTGTGAGAAACTGAAAGTGTAATTAAGGATACACATGGATGAAATTGCCTAATAACATATTTCTTGGATTGTGCTTCCATCATTTGTCATATGACTGTATCAAAATTTAATTTAGGGAGAAGTTTAGCTTATGTGGAGTCTGCTAGCTAACTGGAGTTTTTTTCCAGGTCATTATTTGTACAGTGTTGATTTGGGGGATCTTTCTGAAACAAATCACATCTTCTGGTGCCTTGTTGGTGCTTGAGATGCTTTTTTAAGTTACATAGAAAAATGTTTAAGTGCTTTTCAGTTTTGTTTTGGTTGAGTTTTACTGTGTTTGAATATTATTGTGGGTTTTTTTTTTCCTTACATTGTTCCTCCTTGAATCGTTTTAATTTTTTGTATGTGTGTGTTTGATACTAAAGTTTTATAAAAAAATTATATTTTTCATGAACAGTAACTTTCAGTATTTCAGAATTAGTAACTGCGTCTTAGATATCATTCTTGCTAGACCCATATTTACACTGTTTAATAGAGGTGTTCAGAAATGGAGACAAGCAGTCACTGGGAGGGTTATGGGCACACTTCACCCTGAAATTCTCTAACAAGCAAATACAAGTGAAGTTGAGCTTAAAACATCTTCATTATTATAACAAATGAATCTAGAAATATATTTCAAACAGACATCTATTTTTCAAGCAGACTATCTACTTTTATTGTTGAATATACATTTTCTTCCATCTCATTACATTACTTCTAAAGGTGCAATTAATTTGAGTATAATTCTGAAATATTACTTCCCCGCAACAACACTAAGGTCAAAAAGAAATGAAAGTGCCAGTTTTGGAAACCAGAATATTTTAAAACCAAGAAACACTGTGGCTTTTACTTACATGCCCAAACCAGAGCTATAACATTCCCATCCATTGTATTTTCCTGTAAATTTTGTTTAAAAAGCATCATTCCCATCTTTGGCTCCTCTGGTAGGAAAAAATACTGATAAGGCCGATAGCCATCTTTGTCACAAATCATAGGAAACATGGCCAAGGTTAAAACCAAAACAACAAAAAAGATACAATAATTAAAGTGACAGATTCATAATGCTTCGAAACACATTCTGCCTATTATAAAAATCACACCATATTCCTTTCTTCTTTTGGAAATTCTAGTTTATAAGCATATAGTCACCAAATAGACTAGAATTTTCATATATATTCCTTTCAATATGGAAAGAAACAAAAGAAAAATTTTAAAAAGCTATACTGATATGTTTAGTGTCCCCATGATCCACTCACCTCTCTGGAAATGTCTGTCTAACTAACTAGATGCCTCAGTTCCGTAAGAAAACTAGCAGACCTGCCAGCCTGGATATCTTCAGTTTCTCCTCCTGGTTTGTAATCCTTGAGTCTTCATTATGACTGGCATTGACCTCACCAGCTCCTACCTCTTTTTCTAGATGCACTCAAGTGCATTCTTCCTCAGAAACTCCTACCGGCTTCTCATCAAGAAACCAACCTTTATTTTCCTGTCTTGTGACACAGAGCCTACCTCTCTGTGTCACACAACACAGAACCTCCATTTGTATTGAAGTAAATTGTTAAAATGTGTCTTCTCAGACACATTATTTTGTTCTTTAAAGGTAAAATGTTGATTCTTGTATGCATTTCTTTTGCTCACTCTGCATCTATTTCTTGATTAATAGCCATTGTTTGTGAATCACAGCAAAGACCCCTCAAGCCTTGGTGGTTGGTTCCAAGCACTATTAACCCTACTCAGATAATTTTAGATTTGGAACAAATTCAGAATTTCAACTGGTATAAAACATAACACTTGAACTCAGAGAAAATAGATTGCATGTTTTATCTACCAGAGCAACAATAGTGCACAAATGTAGAACTAGTATTGAATCACCCCTAGGAATGTTGAATATCTTGAAACATTTACTTTTCTGTATAAGCACTATTGGTCAGGCAAAACACTTGACAATGACAATTTAAGGAAAGTGGTTCAATTTGGTTCATAGCTTCAGAGGATTCAGTCCATGGTCAGCTGGCTCCAAGCCAAAACACAACATTGCAAAAGGCATGGTGAAGCAAGCTGCTTACCTCATGGTGGCCAGAAAGCACAGGACAGAGGAAGCGCATCAGAAAAGGATAGAGCTCCAAATAGTTGTCCCTAGTGATCCATTTACTCAAACTACCCCCTGCTCCCAAGAGCACATTCACATATGAACCTCAGTAGATTAATAAATAAGTATTGATAAGTATGTTTTCTCCATGATACAATCACTTCTCCAGGATTGTCTAATTCAGCCAGATGGATAATTAAGATTAATTGGCTCACAGTTCTGAGTAAAATATGTTTGTCAGCCAAGGCATAGACATAGCTTCTAAATCTTAAATACCTACACATTGTGATCAATTAAACACCTGATAGTATTATAAATGGATGCACACCGAGGCCATACTCTTTAAGTGAAATAAATAGGTCACACATGTGTAAATACCAAATAATTTCTCTGGTGTGAGAAACTGAAAGTGTAAATAAATATCAAAATGTGTAATAGATAATGTGAAATAGGAAGAAAAGGTCCAAAAGGGAAAGGGAAGTGGGAGGGATAGGGAAAAGGAAAGAAGGGAAAGGAATAAATATGAGAAAAGGAAAAAATGGAAACAAAGTCTTTGTAAATAGGGAGGTGTGGAGGGGTTGAATGGAGGGCAGAGGATGGGGAAAAAATATAAACCAAGATATATCATGTAAAGGTACAAACTCCCAATGATGAATGTCAGCATATTGTATACCTAAAATGTACCAAAATTTTTTTTAAAAATCTGATAATGGAAGAAAGGCGTAACCATTCCCAAGGGTCATTTGCCTAGCAACATATAATACAGAATGCACAAAAAATGAATTCACTTAGACTCATAATGATAAGCAAGGCCTGAGTAGCAGTAAATTTTTCAGGCTATCTTTTCATGGGCTTAATTCCTGAAAAAAAACATGCTGTTACAGTGATTTGCATTCACTCTTCTATTCGGTGCCTAGATGACTCCTGTGAAATTATATTAGCCAAATTTATATATCATATTCTTTCACCAATAGTATGATGAGACATGTCTAGACTTTGATGTTAGGTGAAAGTATAATTTTCATTTTATATAAGAATATAGTATTTTTAAATTCTGTGCAATTCATGTTATGCAACATATTTATTAAAGAATGATTTGTGATATTTTTGAAATCTATGATTTTCTAAAGAAACATGGGGTAGAATTGTAATAAAGAAGAACAAATAACATTTTTAAAAGACACACATTACACGTGTATTTCTCCTTTTAAAAAGAAATCTGTTTCTTATAACTCCAGCTAACTAGATGCTTCAATAGCCCTCTATGCTCCTGGGAGGGTTTTTCACATCTTAGAATGTTCTCATCAAAGCTGTCTCAGAATTTTAAAATACAGAGAAGTTCAAGCATTGTTTTCAAGATTGTTGAACAGATGTAGCTTTCCCTAGGAGATTTCCTTGATAGTAAATAGCTTGTATTTCATCTGAAAACTACAAAATGTAAGTATGCATTTGAGCAGAAAGCAAGATGCTAGGAAATACAAAAAAAGATTAAACTGAAAGAATGTTAGCATTTTATCTTTTGCTGTACTTGCTGTATAATTTTAGATACACTTCAACCAGAAACAATGGTGAATACTTTTCACAAATAAAGGAAAATCCAATCAGAAGTAGCATAATATTATATGTAGTTTGGCTTATGTACTAGGCTGAAGGGTATTTATAGCTGATAATTATGTAATATGATACCAATCTTTTTAAAAATTAAACTATCAAAACATTTATTTATGTAGACATGTTCACACTTAATATCAGTTTGAAATAAAAGGTAAAGTATTTTAAATAAATCAATATTGAACAAAAGCTGAGTGAATTTTGCATTGACTAAAGATATTTTATCAAGACTTATCTAGTCAGGAAAAATATTCTAGAATAAGTAAATATGTGACTTCATTTTGTCATTTCTGTGCAGTGTTTCTTATACCTAGATTGCCTATAAAAACATTTAAAAAGGATTGACAATGTAATGCAAAACTTTGAAATCATATTACAGAAAGGAGGGTGAAAAAAAACAAAATAAAAACACAACTTGGAAGAAAGGATATTCTACAGTAAAAAATGATTATGCAATTCAAATGCTTTAAAAGCTTGATTAAAGAGATACTAGGAATAATTATGATCTATTATGTGCTGCTTAGGAGTCAGAGCTAACCTGAGGGGCAGACATCAAGGGCATATCTATTGATGGATTTAAGGAAAAGAATTGTAACAAATCTGAAAGTTGAAGTGGCTGCCTTCAGAAAGGATGAAAAATCAGATAATCACAGTAAGCTAATCCATCAATGCTTCAAGCATTACATAGGAGAAATTCAAGTATCAGATGTATATGGCATACTATATAAGCTCTAATACATTTTAATATGTACATATCATACCATGAGATTTCTGAAATAAAATAAATGACTTTCCGAAAAGAGCTCCGATAATATTTAGTGACATTTAAATTATTTCATATTAAGCATATAAGCATAGATTAATACTAAAATGGCCTTATCTTTTTTATGCTTACGTTGAAAGAATAATTCGCTACTCTATGGAATTCTGTATTCATTCTTCACTTCCTTTGGCCAACAAAATGTGTGCCTAAATGCCTGTCACTTTTCTCCCTGCAACAAGTGAAAAACTTCCCGTAGTTAAGCCACAGATTTAACCTGGTTTGCTAAGGAGAAAAAGACAAAGCCCAGTTGACCTGGGGCCCATATGCAGTGTAAAGGATAAATATGCTTTCATTTTTGTAAATTTCATGATCTTCTGAGGTCTAAATTCCACTGACAAATTGAGCTTAACCCAAGACAATGAAAAAATGGTTAATTGTTCAGAAATTCTGTGAAATAAAAAGTAGCCCAGGAGAGTGGGAATAATAAATTTTCAAAGACAAATATGTAAGAAGACGTGACAGACACAGGTCTATACTGAAAGTCTGCCCTGTGGAAGAGAAAGTAAACATTAGTGTGACTCTCTATATAGGAAGGCTAAGAATATTGGACCAAAGTTACAACTATATATATTTCAGCACAAGGTAATATCATGCTATTTTTTGGAGAAAAGTGGGAAATATGCAATAATTTATCTTCAAATTCTTACTATTCAGCTTTATGATGCACTGAGTTCTCAATTATTTGAAACAATAGGTAAATAATCAGTATTAAATTGTATGAAATAGACGGTTCTTCATCAGGTAGAAAGTTTGACAAGCTGTAATAGGCCTGTCAGTTTTAAGAATTGAGACATGACTTCATGTTTCAGTAGTTTTTGGAAAAATTTATCTTGTTGTTCTGTGTTGTCTTGCATAGCCAGTGTGACAAATTTGGTCAACCTTCCTGAGACCATACTTGTTCAGAGTTCGCACAACATAGCTGCCTAACAACCTGACATAACACCATACATTTGTCTTGCTGCCAATTAACTTCAAGATCTTTCTACTAACACTTTGTCAACTTTTTAAATGTAGCATTGACTTTTGCCAGCATAACAGTTATTTCTTCTTCAAAGCTAGCTGTTAAGATCACAGTAGCAAGATAACAAAAATTAAATGGGACTCGCAGTGACAGGCCATTTAGCCATATGGCAAACACAATGTCCATGCTATATAGATGTCACTATAAGGGAATGAAGGAACATTGCTCAATGCAAAAAGAAAGTATTTTGTACAGATTTTAAGTCATCTGGCTATACTCTACAGATCTGCAATTATCGATGTACATATAAGAAAACATTTTTTAGAAGTCAGAGACACAACAGTCTATCTTTAAAACCAAGGCAAGCCTAGATTACAGTCTTTAAAAAAGGAACTTATATAGCCTTGATAAGAGGTAGTTAGAAATTATTAATAGTGACTGAAAGAAACTTGCACAGAGTTCAACTCATTCTAAGTAACAATCATCTCTATTTTAGCTCTAGAGCTCTTCACTGTTCCATAATAAAATAAGCACATTTTCCCACTTTTAATATTTAAGGATATCTAAAAGGTGTATGAATTTATTATTTTCATGCTTCATATAAATGCACTCATTGTCATAGATTTTTTTTGTTGCTTTCGTGTTTTCACATTTATTATTAAAGTCTAATTCTAAATTCTGTGGTTTTGTTTTGAGATTCTGAGGTTTGACTGGTGCTCTCACATGCAGCCAAGAGTGTGCACACTGAGCTACAGCTCCACCCCTGTTATAATCTCTAGATAATATCAATTCACTATGGAAGTTAATGTATGAGAGATGATATGGTTATTACTAGAACATCAAGTTTCTCTTTATGCAATATTAACACCTGTATGTTGAACAGATTTATGTATTAAAGGGGCAATGCACTTTGAATCCTGACTTTACCGCTTATGAATCATGCTTCCAAAGCCACTTATCATGTGTTATTCCCCAGATTTCTTACCTGTCAAAAAATTTAATCATAATATTAACACTATAAAGAAAATGGTATAAAGCCTGACTGAAATATCTGTTATACTGTTATTAGGACATTATAAATAGTCTAGTATACTTTGATTAGACTTATTGTATAATGCAAATTTGAAAATATAGTAAACATTTAGTACCATTTCACAGAGAAAATGATCAAGAGAAATTTCATATTTTACTTTGTATTGGATAAATACATCATAAGCACCCAAATATTTCTTTTCTCTAGTTGGAATATAAAGCTTAATTTTCTTCTGTATAAGTCAGCCCAGATTAAGTTTTGCCAAAGTAACAAACACTACCAAAATATTTGTAAGCTTCACCACCAACAAAAATGTTTTTAAGATTCAATTCACATCACAAATACACCCCCAGAAGGCTGTGGCTGCACTTCCCATTGTCCTAATTCAGTGATACAAATTTCCCATCTTCAGCATCTATAAAACATCATCAGTTGTTTTGGCTGACAGAGTAAAACTACAAAGCTCCTGGCTCTCATAGCCTTCCTTCCATATGACAATGACAAACCTGTTTCTTCTCATGTTTTCTCTATCAAAACAAGTCACATAATCACATCTAATTTCAAGGTGCCAGGAGGTCAAATTTCTTAGGTATCTATATGGATGGTGATGAACAAAGTTTTGGTAATGAACACAAAAAGACTGTATTTCATATCGATTTCATTTGGCAATTGAGAAAATTGTGTTATATATGTTAAATATGTACCTTGACAGATCATAACCAAACACAAATGTCTCCATGTCTCCATATTACACAGCAGAAGAAATCACTAACAGAATTAAAAGAAAACCCAGAGTGGGAAAAAAAAATTTGCCAGCTGCTCCTCAGACAAAGGACTAATATCTATAATACATAAAGAACTCAAAAAATCATAGTGCCCAAATTTAAAGACCCAACTCAAAATGGGCATCTGAAATAAATACACACTTCTCAGATGAAGAAGTACAAATGGCAAAGAAATATAAGAAAAAATGTTCAACAGCACTGGACATTTGAGAGATGCAATTTAAAACAACTCTAAGATTTCATCTCACCCCAGAAAGAATTATCAAGAAATCAAACAATAACAAATGGTGGTGGAATGTGGGGAAAATGGAACCCTTCTACACTGTTGTTGACAGTGTAGACTGGTGGAACCACTGTGAAAATCAGTGTGGAGATTCCTCAAAAAATAAAACTGAGGTACCATTTGACCCAGCTATTCCCTTTGCTGCCATCTTCCCAAAAGAATCAAAAGCATCATACCACAGTGATATATGAACACCCATGCTCATAGCAACACACTTTGTAATAGCTAAAGCTTGAAAACAACCAAATGCACATGAACTGATGAATGGATAAAGAAGATGTGTTTTTTTTAATATAATAGAGTAGTACTCTTCCGTAAGGAAGGATAAACTTGCCCATATACTTTTATAAAACTAACCATTGAATAACAAATAAAAATTCTCTGAATACACAATATTATTTATTAACTCTGTCACCATGGTCTGTGCTAATATGAAGAGTACCAATAAGAAACTTAATGAAGCTACTATTTAGTTAGTTCTTATGATAATAAATCAAAGCTTTCAAATTTAATCTCAGATTAAACTCGATATTTGAATGAATTAAGACTTCAGATAAACATAGACTCTGATAGCTTAAGCCAGATACACATATATTTTTATTCAGAGACAATCCCTTAGGAAAAATCAATTGAAACCATACAAAGAAAATAAACATTATACCTGTGTTCAGGTGAATCTGTGCATTCTATAATCTTACCATAATTATTTGTGGTCTTATTCAAAATAATACTAAAATCCTCTCAAAATATATTTATGTATTGTTCAAAATAACATGTAGAATATTTTTACTTTTAGAATTGTTTTGAGCATATACTTACTGAAAAAATAAATGATGCTATACTTACAGTGATATTTTCAGAAAGATGGATTAAAATAGATGAAGTGAAAGGCATAAGCAATGTCTAGCCACATATATTTCATTACCTCATCCATCAATCAATCAACATATATTGTGATATATAATGCATCTATCAAAAACAGCACACTGTGCTGGATTTTGTGGAATGATACAAAGGAATATGTTGTTCTCTGCCCTAAAGAAATGACAGATTCTACTGGCAGATACTTGAAATGTTGGCATTCATCTGGCCAATGCAACAATGCCAACTGGAAGGGTGACAAGACTTTTGGCAGGAAGCCTTTTGGGATATAAATTAGGAATAGTAACATAAAACACCTGCTTGACATCCAAAATCATCTTATTTCAGATCATACTTAAAATTAATTGAAATACAAAATAAGATTTGGTAATGGCAAAAGTAACATTCATAATATATTAGATATAGTACATCCAGGAACTAATGAATCAGTGGAAAAACGGCCCAGTGTAAATATAACAGCAGCAGAAACTAAATTGGTTTCTTCATAAGTTTTAGAAGTATATATTATTGTTAGTACTGAAGTTATCTATAATACATAATATAGTCCAGAAGAAAATTATTGCAATTAAAAGAAATTGCTATCATGGGAACAAGATTAAGACTTGGTATTATGACAAGTTTATTTTCTTTGCCTTACTCTTAAAATTTAACTACAAATTCCTTTAGAAGATTTTTGTTACAAAGACAAGCATACATGAGAAGGCTGTATGATAGTAATCACTATTATAAAAGAAGAATTAGGGCCAGGGATTTAGCCCAGTGGTTTCGCAGCCTGCTGCGCAAGTGCAAGGACCCGAGTTCAATCCCCAGTACCAAAAAAATATAAAAGAAAAGAAAAGAAGAATTATCTTTCTAGTTCATCCAGCCTAAATAAAGTTAATGAAAAAAACAGCAAATATAGAAAACTGTAGGTATAGTTATTGACCGATGGAGCTGGAAATCAAATAAAAATGACAGAAAAATGACCATAGAAAACATCAATTAATTTGTGTGTGAGTTATACTGCTACACACTTTGAGCAAAAAGAATATAGAATTTAAAATTATATTTCAGCCCCAGAGTTTTGGCAGATAGAAGCCTGAGAAAATTGTACCTCAGGAATGTTCTCCAATTCTCACCTAAGATGTAGCAAGGAGAGTAATGGAATAGGAAGATCATTCCTATGTTCAAGCTTGGATCCATGGAAAGCAGTGAACAAGTGAATTACTCTGCAAAGAAGAAACTGAGTATTTTCAAGGAATTTGGTTTAGAACCTCAAAGTATACTGCTAGTCGAATTGCCAATTGCTCCAAGTTCAGTTTGTTTTATGTGCCTTCATATTCCTCTTTTGACAGGAAGTGCTTATGTGGTTATGCTAATCAATTGATGTGCAGTATGCCTAAGATATTATTTGGTTCACATCTTGATATCTAAAGAAACACACCTGGATTTGGTGAAGAGGATTCCAAGTCTCACTCATTGTATTAGACTCTATAATAGATGTGACTTTTACTCTGTTTTCGTGGGCATGTTCGAATATACATCTAGGAAAAGAATTATGTTGAATATGGAACAATAAGAACAGCACACTGTGGAGTCAGAACTTTTTACAAATGTTTGACCTCTCAAGAAAAAAAATTCCTCCTTGAGATTGGCTTAGATAATTTTTTGGCTAGCAGAATTTTAGCGGGTGGATCATCTATCATTTTTCTAGCTGAAGCTTTAATATTAATGTATGCAGAGCTTGCAGTGATTTTTTTTTTCATTCTGCTGTGGTGATCCCTTGTCCATACAGATTTCGCTCTGTCATCTTGAATTTTGGAAGGAGACAGAACAAAATCCACAACAAGCTTACATTGAACAAATGAGGAAGAAATTCACTTAGTATTCTAATTCAAAGATTTGGGGATTTTATAGTCAGAATATTACCAGGGTAAGAAGAAAGCTAATAGCACTCAAAACAGCTGCTGTAGAAAAATAAGGATTCTATCCTTTCCCCCTCATACTCCTAGGAAATAAATTTCTGATTCTCAGGCAGTCAATTTTTCCCGGGTCTTCAGCTGCTCTTTGTAAGAAATGGATTCTTGTGTACAGGTTGCATTAAAAAAAGATAGAAATAGGTCTCAGAATTAACTCAGTCTCGTGTATTTTCCTATACTAATGGAATGGAAGTTCCTCAAAAAATAGAAAAATTTACTTTCAGAGAATGAGAATAGGCACTGAGGTATAAATAGGATTTTATCAAAGACTATAAATTCAAAATGAACAATTAAAGTTAAAATATGTAGTGATTTTCCTCAGAAGATATTTTCCAATAAACTGATGGTCATATAACATTTAAGAGAGAACTTGTTCTTCAGAAAGAGAATCAAGACTGGTCCACATAAAAATAGCAAGTAGGAAGAGGTTATTTTAAAGTGCATAAATTAAGTTAGTTCAGACTTTATAGTACTGTATATTCATTTTGTTTTGTCTTTATAGCATTAGAGCATTTATCTTGCTTCAGATGAAGTGTCAAAATGGATACTTCTCAAAAGTAGCATCTACACAATATCATTGCAAGATGCCTTACAACTCCCATTCTTAGATCATCAAATAAATATCTTTCTATTTAATAGGATCTGATCCTGATAAAGATATTTGTTGACAGCCTACAAACACCTAATATTTCTTATACATCAGGTGAAACAATTTTTCTGGTGTCATGTCAAAATTTTCTAAAATATTTGTTCTGTCAACCAAAAAGTTCAATTTTTTTACTTGCAAGAATACCATGATATTCCTTGATGTTAGCTTAAGCAATTAATGTTCTCATTCAGAAAGAGTTGAAGATGAATTAAAACTTTATTTGAGAATGCAATGTATTGCCAACAAAAATTTAGTTTTACACATTTAGGTACATATGTAAAACTTTGAGTACATCCAGTTTTCTCAGTAAATTGGAATCCTTGATCTTGATCACAGAAGACATTGTTCATCTATAATTTGTAATGAAATTATTATTTTCATCTAAGTAAATATAGCAAGTAAATCCTTTTTTTAGCTATTTCTATTCTGAAGGTGTACATGCATTTTATTCTTTTCTGCTTCTATATTTCCTTCTATCATTATTCTGCATTGTTTCTTTCATTCTAAACAATGAAGCATGCCATCTATATTTCTTATTAAATACATATTTCAGAAAACATAACCAATATATTTGTATAAATTTATATTTTATAGTTGGAAATGATCTCAAGGTGCACAATATGAAAAGAAATACACATGTATTTGAAAATTCTGTGACACTTTTGTTTGTAGTCCGTAGTAAGTGTATTTTCTAGGACTTGCACATTACAGGACAGAATGATTCAAATAAATTTAAATATTTGAATGATGGCATTATATGCTAACTTTATCTACTGATTGAATTTTATAAATAGAAAACACAAAAAACAGAAAGGAATTTACAAACCAGTAACCTTGACCTAATAGCAAACAACTCCATTTTTCTAGTTTTTTGATGAGAGTAAATAGCTTCTATATTGCTGGCTAGTCCCTGTCACATACTTCAGCTCGTTATTTGTGCTATAGAATGAATTTTCTAACTTCAGATGTATATTCCCTTGCATTAAAATAAAAAAATGTAATCTAATTTTTCTGAGTTTCAATAAAAATATTTTGTCATGTTAATTGTTTGCATGTTTAATTTTTCAAATTGTTAAATTGAATAGTTGAAAGTAACCTAAAGCACCACCTTGAATTTTGTTGCCTATATAGAATACAACAGGATTGATTTTTCTGGTATATTGGTATGTATATACAAATAATTCTACCTTATACCTAAAATTCACAAATTCCCAACAGGAACACATATGTATCTCCACATAGTATTACTGCTTTCCAACTATCTACGGGGTGAAATAAGATGATGTGTTTCCTTACAATCCTGATAGTTAGAATGAAGGTTTCCAACCTATATGATCCTGTGAGTAGTGAAAATATTTTAGAGATCTTTTCCAATGAAATGTCTGCCTTGTTACTTCTTAGGTTTTGATTATCTTGAGGCAAAAAAAAAAAAAAATTTCAAGAACAGAATCCATTATCAAAACTAAAGTCCTCTTCCATAGTTTTTACTAGTTTTGAGAAGAGTTCAAACAAAATTGAGTATTTTAACATTTGTTCATTCTAACTCCATATTAGTATATATAGTTTAATTGAAGAAGTAATGCACAAGAAAAATTTATTTGTTCATTCTGTAGCTGCCTACGTATTGAAAAGGATAAAAATACTGCCGTGATCTATCTTAAAATTTGCAGCAAAGCAGATTAACTCTTCAAATTAAATATCAATCAACCGTATATGCTATATCACCAGTTATAAAAGAAAAAAGAATTAATTATTAAAATTTTTAGTACTGAAAATAGTTTCAGAGATATTATCCCAGAAAATAGATCACTGTTTTAACAACATTCGCCCAACTAAATCCATGATGAGTACTTCTGGTTGTAAAATGGATGGCTGAAATGTAGGACAAAATTAAAAGTTTAGTTTATGAAAGCTAGCTTAATACTTAATACTTCCCAATTTCTGGCCATTGAATAGCCATATGCGTATTATAAATATCTGATTTGGGAAACTTTTAGAAACAATACTCTTGCACAGATAGTCTATCATTCACTCACTTAACTTTGTAAGATTCCATTTTGTAAATATAAGATGATTTTTAGATTTAAAACAATTTTTATAAATGAGCATTTTTGCAGCATTCTCTTTCAGGGTATCATGAATAGTTCTACTGAGAAGATCTTGGATATTTTCTATATTTGTGCTGTTGAAATTCTTGTTTATTTATTTAATTTTCTACCTAGGAATTAAATTACTGGATTAAAGGAAATAACATACTCAACTTTAACAGTTATTGCAAAATAATTTTAAATAAGAGGAATCAAGACATTCATATCCTTATTATATGAGAGTTTCAGTTGTTCTAAGCTTTCACTTCCTTTCCTGTTTCTTTCCTCCTTTTCTTTAAAAGCTCCCTTTAATTTCCTGAGAGATACCATTTGCCCATTTATCTCTGAAGTACTGATAGCACTTCAGTTTTATATCGTCAGAAAACATTTTCTAAATGATTTTATTATTTTGTAATTTTTCAAACTTGCTTTGTGGCCCTGCATTGATAAAATTTGGTAAGTGTTACATGAATCCTAGGGAAATACATAACTGTAAATATTTGTTGACTGCTTTATGTATATTTTCATCAGCTCCAAATTTTCTGTTCAAATTCATAATCTTTATTGATGTTAATTTTGTTTATCTTTTCATTTATTAAGAAAGTGAAGTTAAAATCTTACTATAACTGTGTACATGTCTTTCATTTCTTTTAGTTGTGTCAAATTTTTCTTCTTGTATTTTGGAGCCTGTGCTATGAGATACTGATGAAGAGTACTTGAACATTCTCTTCAGCTTCACTAAAATTTAAACATTTATTTCTGTTTATAGGTTTCTGAACTCTCTTGCTTTCCAAGTTTATTCCTGTTTATAAATCCTTGACTTCTCTTGCCTTAAAGAATTTACAGTACTTGGAAACTGTAAATTCTTCCTTTACCTTTTCACAAGGAACTAGTCTACAAATTGGATAGGTCTTGTTCAGGGCGGTAGAGGCCACCCATCCATTTGAAATGTAATTCATGAAGAATTGCTTTCCTTTCTCCAATCTCTGAGAAATGGCAGGAGCCTAACTAACTTCAGTAACAGACAATCATCAAACACAGATGTACCAAGAATGGTGACAAACCGCCCTTCTAATGTCCTCCACTACTTTTTCTTAATTTTAATCCTGTATCTAAAATGCTTCAGACCTTTTTTCAATGAAATGAGTAAAATTGCTCTCTCCTATTGCAAGTCTTCCTGCTTTATTACAATATCTATGCATAGTTTTCTTGAATATATAGTCTGGTTCAAAAAGTATATATATGTATGGAATTCTACATTATGTTTTGATACATGTATATAGTGCATAATGTTTAAATCAAGTTAAAAATGTCTATCTCTTTAAATATTAGCCACCTATTTATGGTGAAATTCTCCACAAATATTTCTTCCAGATTTTAAAATTTACAGTACATTGCTATTATCTGCAATCACCCTACTGTACAAATAGTCCAGGAGAACTTTTACTCTTCCCTTACTATAACTTCGTAACCATTGATCAATGTTTCCTTCTCTTCTCACTAATTTCTCCATTCTCTGTTAATCATCAATTGATTTTCCAGTTATATGTGAACAACATTTTTATATTCCATTTGATGGAGACCTTTTGGTACTGACATCCTTTCTCTGGATTATTTCACTTAACGTAGCATGTCCCAGATCCAAAGATGTGTAGTAAATCACAATATTTTATTCAGTTTTTACTAAATACCATTTCTTTGTGTAAAAGTACCACATTTTGTTATCCATTCATCTGTTGAGGGACACAGGTTATTTTCACTTATGTGATTTTCAGGGTAGACTTTCAGCACTCTGAATTTCAAATTTGGTAAGTATTTGCAATTTAGCCCTATCACTCAGTAAAAGATTCAGTTCTACTATTGGAGGTTTATTAGTTTAACTATTTAAGCACTTTCCACAAGTAGAATTCAAATTAAGGAAAATGTCTATCAGTAGTAACTGGCTGTGTATGCACTTATGACATTTTAAGTTCCCAGTGCTATCACTGTAAAGTAGTATGACTGCAAACATTTTTTCTCACTTTCCTGTTTTGGAATAGCAGTATTTTCCAGAGAATAATAATGGATTTTCTACCTTGAAATCTGCCATGGATTGATAAATGTGCACCAAAGAAAAGCAGTCTAGAATCTCAGTGTCAATTCATCATTCTCTCCAGTATTTTCCATTCTTGCCTGATATTTTTAAGTGGCTCCTTTAAATATGTCTTTTTTACTGTAAATTAGAAAGTATATGTGTATGTCATTCTGGTGTAGCTTGAGGTTTGAGGTTGAGATGTATGGCTGCATGTGGAATGACTAAGTGAGGTGAATTAGCATATGCACCACCATTCATACATACTTGTCTAATGAGAACATTGAAATTTATTCCTAGCAATTTTAAGTTACACAGTATATTACTTTTAAATTAAGTCAATGATCTATACAACTCTCCGAAACTTATGCCAGTGGTCTAAATAAAGGTTTGCAAAATTAGACTAACATTTCCCCATTTCTCTATTCTCAGCCTATGACAACAATCCTTCTACTCTCTCCTCTAATGAGTCCAAATGTTTTAAGGAATTATTTTGTAAAATGTATCAAGAAAAACTAAATCTATTAATTCTTCGTAAATCTACTTACTTACAAAGCCGAATATTAAATCTTATGTAGCCAAAAAGAAACGATATTGAAAACGTATATGTGAACTCTCATGCATTCAGAAATCACCAAAAAAATTCACACAAGCTTTTTATCTCAAAATGCATCTAAATTTGGTTATAGAATAAGCAGTCAACTAAAGGATAACACTCATAAGACTCATGTTTGTGTAAAGAAGCCATAGGACATTTTGCCTCACAAATGAAACTCAAGGGCCACTAGAAAATTCCAAAAAGACATGAAGTATTAGATTGTGAATTCTAATATCGAGAAGACAAGATCGTTGATGAACAAAGGACCGATATAAATATTTTGTTAATATCAAGTACATTTCTACTTATCAGAAACAAGTTTTGCATTGACTGACATAAAAGGTGAGATTTAAAATATGAACATCTTAGTTTATGCTATCAGTAAATGTGATTGCATCTTTTACAAGCATCAAAGGAAAAAGTTATGTTAGGTAAGTCTACTACAAATTGGCACTTATTGAAATAATAGTTACCATAATAAGATGAGGTAAAGTAGAAAACTATAGTGAATGTTTAAATTTTTTAAATGATAGTAAAATAAATGTTGCCATTCAATCAGTTCAAGAGCAGGCTATCCTCTAGCAACAATAACATACAGCAGTGCACATTCTTTCAGTACTACACTGATTAACCAGTAATAAAGACAAAATAAATGTATATTTTAAAGAATACTTCAAATTAAAACCTTTCCAAAAATGCTATGGTTCTTGGACAATGGCAAAATAGAGTTTTCAACAATTTTTGGTCAAAGACTGAAAATATTATATTAGGTATATATCTTACCTGATTCCTCAAAGTCGCTATTGTAGGCTTTCCAGGTTTCAGTTATGCGAAGGAGATTCTCTTCCATGGCTTGGATGTCCATGGAGGGACAGTTGCATTCCGGAAATCTGGGGCCACAATGACACCAGCAGTCATTGTCCTTGCAGATAAACTCTCCCTCTGAATTGCAAGCGATGTAGCTCAAGGCTGCTTGGACAAAACGTTCCTGAAGATAGTCTGGAAGGAGGACTTGTAGCCCTGGGGAAACAAGCCAAAAAATTGAACCACTTTGCTTTGTCAAAGAAAATTAAAACAGTTCAAATTTTAGTACATTCAATGAAGAATTCATGCATGTTTTAAAACTATCATTCAAAAGTTATCTATAAATTAAATTACCAAGTTTTATAATTCTTTCAGCTCATGGGCTAATTCTATGAATGTAGATTCTCTGAAATTAGGCAGGTGATTGATACTTTAGACTATCTAAATTTTCTAGACTTATCTGAGGAAATCTGATGAAATCAATCACAATATTTTGTTGTTTTATATAGCTCAGTAGAACCTCTGTTCCTATATTTTTGAAAATACGTGTGTGTATTTATCGTCTTTCACATGATTTCAAATGATTTTTCAATATTTTCATTTTAGTTCACAGTGTCAGCCCATGGCAACATAAACATCATAGTACAACGAGTTTTGCTAATAGAGTTACAGAAGATTCCGGGTAAGACTTATCTCATGGCACTAACAGCACATAGCTTATAGACTACAGTTAGGAGGCATGTACAATACTGACTGCAGAGGATCACATGGACTGATTCACTTATTTCACAGTTCATTTCCTTGAGGTGTACTAAAACAGTCCTCACGATATAGCTCATTACTTTTCCAGATACAAGTTTGATAAACTCACTGTCTCTTTATAAAAGTATCATAAGTGCAGAAAGCTATAAAGTTAATATTTTGGACTTTAATATCATATTTCAAAAATATAGTCCCAATTTTAGCATTACATCTTAAGAAAATTTAATAAATAATATACATATGAAAACTAATCAGTCAGTAAAAATAAACATAAGGCACATTTCCTCAACACCAAATTGTTTTTTACTACAAAATTGGATTTTTATAACTTTTGTTTCCTTCATTACAAAAACTCGATTTCTTAATACTTGAATATTATCTATGAGATTGATTTAATAAAAAACTATGAACTGATATTTGTGGGAAAATCTATTTTGCAAATGCATTAAAAGAACATATATTGTTTTCAGATTGATCTCCCATATACTGGCCAAGAGAGTACTATAAGCAGATATATACTTACATTTCTATTATTTTTATTTCACATCAAATAAAAATATTAATGGAACACCTGCCATTTATAAAAATAGCTTCAATATGAGAAATAAATGTGGAGACAACAGACACATGCTCATCCTAAAGCTATTTATAAATTTTTTATTAAAATTGAAGATTTAATTATATACTAATAGTATGGAATATTACTTAATGACAAATAGCATAGAGATACACATAATTCACTGGATATAATTAATAAGCTACACAGTGATATCAGTTTCAAAAGAGTAAAAAATATTTCATTAGAAAATAGGATTTTGAGGTTGGGAGTGTAGCTCAGTGATACAGCCCTTGCCTAGAATATGCAAGTTCCTGGGATCAATAACAAGTACAACAACAACAACAAATAAAAAGAAGTAAAAATGAAAGGGACTTGAATATTGACACCTGGCTTAACACTGAGACATTATTTGCTCATGTCAAAGGAATAATATGTTAACAGCATCACGTAAAAATGAATAGCTAATATACATTTAAAAAATAACAATAAGTTTCTCTGGTATATGAAAACAAAAGTGTAAATGAAGACCAAAATGTATAATAGATATTGTGAACTAGGAAGAAAATGTATAAATGGCAAGGGGAACTAGGGAGGGGAGAGGGGATAAGGAAGGAAGGGAAATGACAGAAAAGGGAACAGAAGGAAAATATAGAAAATGAAGGTTTAAAAAAAGGAGGAGAAGGGGGTTAAAGGGAGGGGAGGGGAATGGGGAAAAAAGAAGATTCAAGATATACCATGTACAGGTACAAATTCCCAGTGATGAATGTGATCATTATGTATATGAAAAATGCACCAATACAATTAATAAAAAATCAAAAAGCCAAATAAAAAAATAAAAATAGTAATAAGTATTGTTTCATTGTACAAAGGCGGAAACAATGGAAGAGAGATTTTTAGAAACATAAATTTGTGGTCATATGAATAAACTATATGGAATTAATTCATTTAGATTAAGTGACTTTTAACCTTGTAACACATGCTGAGTTATACTTATTTGGAATAAGAAGGTCTAAGGAAGATAAAGGATTAATTTCCACAGACAATTAAAATGTTTAAACCAAGAAAATGGTGATAGAAAGGCAATTTAAGCCAGGGATGTAGCTTAGCGGCACAGGGCCTGCCTGGCAAGCCCAAGGCAGTGAGTTAGATTCTCAGTAGAAAAAAGAAAACAAAATGATGATAGAAAGGCAATTTATATGATAGAAGTGAAATGAGAATGTGCATTATTTGATGTAATACATGTAAAGTATGTCAAATGACTCTGAGGTACCAAAAACCCCCACCAAGAAATAGTTTAAATATGTAGTTCTATTGGTTTCCAAATTATTGTACACTTTGAAATACTTAGTAATTTCTTTGGGAAACATCATTTTAAGTGTTAAAAACACAGACTGAATCAGTATGAGTCTCAAGTACTGTCAGGTATCAGTAAATTATTTAATAAAACATCTAAAGTAAATGCAATTGTGTTTGGGACAGATATTTAAAAACTACTGATCTATTTCAACTTTGACTTTATAAAGCAAAAAAATTTACAGAATTCATGAAACATCAAAAAATTATAGAGCAAATTATTGCATTACAACTTTATAATGATGGTTGCGCTTTGTTGAAATACAGAAGGCTAGAGAAGTAATTGAGGGAAAAATGAGCGGGTGTAAGATATGAAGAGTTCAGTCTTAGACATAACAAGCATTTCTGATACCATCTCTCTTTCACACACACCCTGCTAAATGATGGGACTGTCCATTCTGAAAAACCACATACACATGCATGCACGCACACATGCATGCACAAAGACTTTGGGGGAAAACAGACTTGGGAAGACCACTCACAACTTCCTTATTTTATAATAATAGCACCAACAAACACAATAATAGCTACCTAGAGAGATAGGTAAAGAACTACAAGTAGATGCGTGCTACCCACATAAATCTTTTTTTTTTTTTTTAAAGGAAAAGGAACAAAACAATAGGAATATTGACAACATTCTCATTAGGGAAAGTCTACCTATTGATACACCTTAGGAAGCAAGGTTCTGAACCTAGAAGTTTACTATTAAACCTAGGATGTGGAGCAGGTAACTTCTACATGCTGAGATTCATTAAATAATAATTCCAGTGTTGAAGGACTAGTCTGTTTTGAACAAAACTTCTCATTGAGAACAACTAGAAATGTTGGCTAAATTATTAAAATTAATTTCTCAAAGGGATCAAGAAACTAATAAGGCAGAGAGGATTTCTGAAGCTACGTGGCAAGAAGAGAACCCCTTGGGAGTGAGCGCAGTATTCAACATACTTTCTCTATGGAAAATAACAAAGCAAAAATTGAGCCTTTGAACTAGCCATGTAAGAGACTGTAAATTCCTCCAGTGTTTATAGAATTCACAGGAGCCACACACTCAAAGACTAAAGAAGAAAAACACAAAACACACAAACCAACAAAGAAACCCTTAACTTTCACTAAGTCAAAAGCATAATTGCATAGTTTAAATTAGTTCAAGTAAAATAGATCGCTGATTTTAACTGTTCCATTAAAGATTTTTCTGTGTTCTTTGGCTGTCAATTACTGAGGGAAGTGTTTTGAAAATTTCAGTAATATTTGTAGATCTACAAATTTCCCTTAAGTTTTATGTTAGGAGGTTTGTTTAGTGAATGTGTATTAAGACCTCCTAGTTTTAAGAGAGCTGCCTTCATATCATTACATGATCACATGACAAGTCTTTGTTTACCTTGAAGTAAAAATTGAATAGTGTCAAAGTAATGTGATTTCAGCCAACCTAGTTGACATAATGCTAGACTAGTGTATCTGTTTCCATAAATTTCTATTTAATCTGTTTTATATTTACTTTATATTTGCGGTACTTAAATAATTTTATATTTTTGAATTGATAACATTTAAAGAAAACTATTAAAAATAAAAATAAATGTTCTATAATGGAAAAACATCTTCAATATTTTAGAATTGTTTTAAAATTTTTAATACACAAAAAATCTGATAAGTACTCAGCTTATAAAGGAAAAAATATTTTAAATGATATCAAATATGAACTATAATTTCATTCCCAGCACAAGTTCAGAAATGAAGAAGAAAACTGATTTTGGCAAAATACCAGAAACTATAAATAATAGTCAGATGGAAATTCTACATTTAAGAATATGTAAAATAGAATTAAGTAGTAACGATGGATATAACAATAAATTAAAAATAGTGAAGACATAATTATTAAAATGAAATATGTAGTAAGAATATATAGAAGCATGATAATAAAAATAAAAGGATATAAAGTACAGAAGACAGCATAAAAGTTATGTAGATTCTAAGGGAAAAATCTCAAATTTAATTGGAAACCCAGAATGACAGAAGAGAAAGGAAAGAAGCACTATTTGGTACATAAATATAAAATAATTTTATAAAATTGATGATGAACATCAGAAGAATTTCATTGCAATTTTCATCAACATGTTATAACAAGACAAACTGTATGTGAAAATAACTAGCTGAGCAGTGTCTTCCAATGCTCTTTTGCTTATGTATTATTTATAGTTTGGAAAAAATAATTATTCTCTTAAACATGATTAAATTGCTAATTACAATTTTCCTACTTCATGAAATAGGCCCAGCATAGGTAATTTCTGTATTTTTAAAACAAATTTAAAGTATATAAATAATATCATTTTATATACATATCAATCAGAATCTAATCCAGATAATTTGCCTTATAATATGATTTCAAAAATATTATTTGAACAATAGCATATGTAATACATATATATTCATATAGGTAATACATATAACCATAGATATATAACAAATGCATGAATATACTCATACATATACCCACATATGTATGCCCTCTTTTAAATTTAATTTCATTCCACTATCTCAAAATATTTTTGTTTAAATATCATATTTTTAATTCATATATGCCTTTTCTTAATGACTGATATTTCTCTGCTATATAAGTCAATGACTTAAAATATGTATATGCATAGATATTTCCTAAGAAATCTACATTATAAATAACAATGTAAGTAGTGGATTCTAAATTATACCATATAGAGTTTTTTGATAATGAAAAACTTTAAATCAAAATATATCTGGTGAAAATTTTATAGCAATCACTATACTATGTAATTCTACAAAACTAAAATTATTAGAAACATTAATGTGAAATTTAAGGAAAACTAACCTAATTAGTTGTTTTTGAAATGATGTTCTTAATAAATGGATAGTTATTTGGTTGCTAGTTTTTCTTTCTGTTCTCTTTCTTCTATTTTTATTAGACTGACAGTTTGAGAGTTCAGCATATTTTTTTACTTATCAAATTCATATATAGAAACATTGAAAATATTAATTGCAATAAATATTCTGTATTCAGAAAATGGGAACAAAGGTATTTTTATGAAGCAATATCAATCACTTTTTGTTGCAAACCTAAAACATCACATACTCATCATCTTTTAAAAAAACTACATTTATTCTTCTATCTTACAATGGCCTATTCCTGTGTCAGATAGAGACAACTGACCTGGAAATTACTTCACATACAGTGATATGGATTTATTCACTTTTTCAATTTCTGAGAATTTTGTTAAAAATCACTACCATAATTTAAGTGATTTAAAATTACTTCTGTTATCCTTTTGCCTAGAAGCAACTTGCTTGACATGCCACACTCAAAAGGTATGAGATAACTTGGAATTTTATTGACTGAAATATATCTCTTCCAATATTTTCTTATGTTTATTTTTATCATATATTTTATATTTTCATAATTTGTACTTGTAAATATGGCTTTTTCAGGTTTTAGAAAAATATTGTCTCTGTAACAATACTGACAAAACAAGATCGTAAACAAACAAAAATGTAAATCCAGCTTACTCACAATGAAAAACCATTTTAGCTAAAATTCATGTGTTACTTGCATATTTTTCATGTGCATGTGTATTTTTACTGACATTAGAATTAACAATTTCTTATATTACAGATAAATCATGGAGTTTTGCTCTAAATTTTTTGTCTAATGTCTGCTTTCAATAATTATATGCTTTCTGTGCTTCGATAAATTTCTACTTTAGGAAGATTTGTTTTTCTACAATAGTAAAAATGTGGAAGATGATTTTTACAGGAAAACTCATAATTATAGTCAATTTTCAATAATAAATATGAATTATAAAGTTCCCCAAATAATCCCATTTTGATTCTACAACCTTATTTTCTGCTTACAACAAAAATGAAAAATCTATCTCTGTTTTTATGTAATCTTCATCCATGTCCACACATCCATGTAGTTAAATATAAACCCAAAGACCTAAACTAGCACCTTAATAAGATTCTTTGAGAAAATCAGTATTTTTGATTCCCATATAGAATGACTCCATGATTTTCCATCAAATAAATGAACAATATTAATATTGATAGAGAATTGAGGAGTTGTTTGCATTCTATTATAAAGTGAAGATATATTACAAAAATGAAGCTGAAAAGAAGAATAAACATTATCCTTGGACTGCAAGTACTGGTCAAATTTAGAGTACATAGGATGTTGAGGATCTTGAAATGGATTTCCCAAGATGACCTTAGAAAGAACTTGCTATCCTCAGGGTGACAAATAAAGTTACAACAGGAAAGTAAAAGTACACATTTGGCAAGTAGAAAAAAATAAGACAGAAATGCAAGATTCTGAATCACATTAATTGAAAAGAATAAAAAATAATTAGATAGTTTTTAATTTCTTTCATTATATTTTGGACTAGGGAGCTGATTTTTTTTGATTTACAATATAAAGTTATTCTGAAATTATACAGTAAGGCAGACAATAAGAACCATATCTTGTTAATAAAGTCTTTTAATATAATACAAATAACTAAAGTGGTCTAAAAATGTTTTATTCATTTTTTTATCAAAGTTAGTAGTCTGATGGAAAATGAATGCATACATTAAAAATGAATAAGCAGTACAGAATTACACGTGATACTGGTATACTGAATGTTGATTTAAATTAGAGAAAATATTTTGATAGCTTTAAAATTAATATTAAAAAATCACTTAAAGTATTAAAATATTTGCATACTTTGTCATTTGTATACAATTCAAAATTAATGGCATTTATGTATCATTTTGAATAATTAAAGCAAGACAATGTAATTACATTTATTAAGGCAGAAAAGTTGAGAACAAATGGAATTTCTAAAAGTTTTGAACATTTCTATGTAAAATTGAATCGAATAAATACAGCTCTAACTTACAAAATTCCAAAATATCTACTAGAGAATAATAACTCAAAATGTCTCTTTGAGCAATCAACTTGTTTTAGAGAATAAATGTCAACAATTTCCTGAACTAATTCAACAAATATATGTGTAAATATCTGTATATGTAAGTATCTGTACGGTTATAGAAAAATCAACTCATTACCCTTGTCACACAATCAATATTTACAATGGAAATAATGTCAATATAAATATTTTGCTAATATCAAATACTTTGCTACTTATCAGAAACAAGGTTTGCATTGACTGACATAAGAACTGAGATTTAAAATATGAACAGCTTAGTTTATGCTATCAATAAATGTGATTGGATCTTTTACAAGCATCAAAAGAAAAATAGTTATAAATTAGGTAAGTCTGTTAAAAATTGGCACTTGTTGAAATAATAGTTACGATAAAAAGATGAGGTATAGTAGAAAACTATATTGAATGTTTAATTTTTTTAAATGATAGTAAAATAAATATTGCCATTAAATATTCTTGAAATACTTTTCATTCCCCCTTGGAACACTTATTTTATCATTCTTGTCTCTTTCTGAACCAGTCCTATAAGTTCTCATCAGTGAGTATTTTTAGTTGTATTGTCGTGGCTGCCTAGATATTCTGAATAGATTTGAAGTAATTATCTTTCACAGTCATTTCAATTTTAGGGAAAAGCCAGAAGTTGCATGGTGCAAGATATGGTGCATAAAGTAGAGGCAGACAAGCAATAATGTTTTTACAAGCCTGCCATTGGCTGACAGTTGGCAGAAATATTCATTGTGTATTTCATTATATCTTGTAAAGACATTCATGAATGAAGAATTCCAAAACTGTTGCAGAAAACACCAAGAATGATGACATAGGTGTGTTATGTCAGGGAGGAGTATTTTGAGATGGATAAACGGCAATATGTCTTAACTTTTTATGTAAACACAGTATTTTTGATCCACCCTTCTTGTATTATCAAAATAAGTTTTCAACTTCTATATATTACTCAATTTTGAAACAAATATAAATTTTGGCATTTTCTTCATCTATTCTAGAATATTTTTTAATTATGAAATTAGACTTTTAGCAGGGTTTTAACAGTCTAGTAGTGTGTGTGTGTGTGTGTGTGTGTGTGTGTGTGTGCTGTGTCTGGTTTCTAAAAAATGAAAAGAAATTACAGCTTGATAGTTTGTCATCCAGGCTGATTGACGATTACTGAAATTTCACCTACATACCTTGTAACTGAATCTTATTCTCAGGACTCTGAACCAGAACAGAACTGACCGAATCTAGGTTGTCATAGTTACTGCAGCCAAGAGGACCCGTCCGTGTTTCTGTTACCTGACAAAAAAAAACATCAACTTTATTACATAAATCAGACTTCACAATGTTCTCTCAGTTCAATGTAGTTGCCACATATTACTATACATCTGATGGTTAAATCACCGAAAGATTTAGGATCTAATTCACAGCAATACACCCATTGAAACACAGCCATGAGCAACAATTTCTGTTTTCTTTAATTTCGTTTTCTAGCACTTGGTTAAATCATGTATCTTCTGGGAAAGTACTGAAAGATCACTTTGATCAAATATAACTCATGTAAGGCCACTGATTTTACAAGGATATTAAATGGGCATACTATTTAAGACAGAATGAATTTTGACTTATATAAATACCATCTTTGTTGTTATTGTTCTCAAATTAACGCTATTGCCAATCTACTATCTAAAAACTGACTTTATTATTTTAGTCTTCTACTTAAAATATAATTTTCCTCATTTCTGATGACATCGAAGACTGTACTTGGGCTATCCCTGTCTGATTTTCCCCCTAAAAACAGGCTTTCCGCCTGTAAAGTAAAGCAGTCTTAATTCTATACCTTTGCTTATAACACCCCAAATTCCATCCTTGAATAAAAGACTTTTCTCAACTTTGGCTGATCAATTTTATCCGCTCTTCAAATAGCCACACAAAGTATTCCTTCACGGTTTCGAGTTTTTAAACCTTTCTATGCAATTGTGGTTTTCAGTGAACAGTTTTAGTACTTCATGAAGGAATCTCATACTGTGGAATGAAATTTTCATGACTCTCTTGGGAAAAATAGTATGAGAAGATTGTGACACTAAGTTTAATTAATTATGTGAGACTGAAATTCATCCTTCCAATTTTAGTATATGTGCTGCCAAAATAAGCACTGAAATTCATGCTTATGATAATATTTTAGGGCTGGAGACTTAGTTAGGTGGTGCCACTACATGTAGCAAGCTCCTGAGTTCGATCTCTAGTTCAAAAAAAAAAAAAAAGATAATTTAAAAAAGTCATTTTGGTGCAGAAAAGTATATAAGTGATATTTCTTTTTAACTAGATATTCTGCTCTTAATAAAAAATTATCTTTGTAAAACACAAATTAAATGGTTTTATGTTGTTATTTAAAATCTTGCAATTGCTTCCTACTCATTCAAGTTAAAAGTAGTTTTCAGAAATCTGCCATATTATGGAGCTTCTTTGTGCCTTTCATTGGATTTCTCCCTTCCCTTATTTATATCATTCCAATCCTACTGGCCCCTTTACTGCTTCTCAGAACCTGGGTATATTCCCTGCCTCAGGATCTTCAATTTGCTGTTCAGGTATATGAACTGTGCTTCCTTGAAATATTCCAAAGCTTATTCCTCCACTTCTTTCCAGTTTTTGCTCAAATATTATTCTATTAGGACGACTTAGACCAATGTCCTTAAAAAGAATACTCCTATCTCTTCAAACCATATTTTCTTTCCTTTTAAATTTATTCTTCTTTTTCACAGTAGTCATTACCTTCCAATATGTCATATAATTTATTTATTTATCATGACTACTTTGACTTCTTTCACTAGAATTAGAAGAGCCACGAGTGCAGGAAATATTTACTCTTTTGTCCCTTCAACTACTGCTAGTATTTATTTGCCATAGACCTTAGTTAAGAGAAAAAGAAGGAGGCATCATGAGGGAAAAATGAACCAAGGAAAAGAACAAGGTCACATTTGAGATGGTGACATCCTGAAATAGTTGTCGGCAGTAAGTTGTACCTAAGAGAATGAATTATGAAAAACAAAACGGGCAAGTTTATGAAACACTGAAAATATATAATTATCAAAAGAAATAAGACATTAAAGTTTATGGCTTAAGTGATAAGATACATATATGGGGGAAAGAAGCTCCAATGTAGAAGACATGTAAGAGAGATGTTTGAGCATGTTGACACTCAGGGGAAACAGCTAGCTGGAAGAGCAAAATCTGTTTCTCAGCAGTTATTTCAAACACGATGTTAGTAATTCGGGAATCACCAAAATCATGGGCAATAAATAAAGATAGGTAATTAGATGCTTAAACTCTCAGATGTGTGAAGTTTATGCATGATTTATATCATGAAAACTATCATATTTTCCAAATGCTAAGCGCTTAGTTGACAATGTGATTTTTTAAAAGTAAGGCACTGGGCAGTGGCACCGCACCTGCCTCGCAAACGCAACATCCTGAGTTGGATCCCTGGTAGCAAAAAAAAAAAAAAAAAAAGAAGAAGAAGGAAGGTATTTTTTCTAATATCACATTGACTTTGAATTTTTCCTTAGTCACTGTCCCAGAATGATGATAATAAACACATTATTCTGTTCAGATAAATAATTTATGTTGTGTTTAATATGCATTTAATATACATGTTTATGTGTTCAATCTACATTATATGTAAATGTTAACAATTAAATAAGGAAGGGAGAAGATGAAAGACATCAAGTGAAATATTTATGATTTAAGATAATTTAAATTTTCCTTTCGTGCAATAATATAGTTTGTTTTTGCCTTCAATACACATACACGCAAAAATAATAAAAACCTCTGTGTTATTTTTAGAGAATTTCTAAGTAAAATTGGCTTAATTACATGGACATTTATGATACCTTGAAAATTCAAATGAAATACTGTATCACTTTGTTATATTGTTATTTTGTTTTGTTTTTCAGACAAAATCTCGTGTAGTTGCCCAGGCTGGTCTCAAACTCGTGCCTTACATTTCAAGTTGTACAGAAATGCCACCAATCCAGCTGTGACAATGTTCAAAAGAGGATAAATATTATCTTTTTGTCTTGTGACAGAGTGTCTCATTTTTGTGAGTCTTTTATTACTGTATTTTGATATTAAGTGTAAGAGAAAATAATAAATTTATAAATGTAATGATTATATCTCTGTATCTATATCTATATATTATACTTATTTCTTATCATTTACTATCTACAGTAATAAAAGTGTAACATCATGTTTATATATTTTTTGGCCATCTATCATCTCACAACTGAATTCACTGATTTTGTACAATTTAATATAGAAATATAAAAACTCATAATATTCTCTTAAATATATTTACTTTTTAAATTGTTATCATATTTATGGACCCTACATGTCTCACTAGTGTCAGCAGTAATAAATATGTCCATATACATTTAAATTTAATGTAACAATAAAATTAACAAAAATAAATAGAAAAACTAAATGACAAAATATTATATGAGTATTTCTGTAGAGGTACTAGCCTGCCAAAATTGAATTACATAAATGTGCCAGAAAAAGGTTTCTTCATCAGTTGATATATGAAAGTCTGTTTTAAGGTTCACCATTTATGAAAGTAGATGTCATTCAATAGCTAAACATAAAAATGATTAAGTGTGACAATAATCCATTACTGATTGCAGCCACAGTTTAGAGAAATAGCATATGCAATGGGAAAATCACTTTATTTATTAATAGGACAGGAGATATCAAAAGCAAAGAAACATACACCTTAGAATACAAAGAGTGTCGCCTCTGAGGTGTTACATAGGAGATAGGTGTGAATGAAAACCATGTGAAACTTATACGTGCTTGATTGGCTTGACAGATGAAGGCATGTTGTAGAGTATGCGACTTTGAGGTTATGGCTGAACCAAATGTAGGATGAAAAATTTCAAAAATTTGAAAAATTAAAAATAAACTGATATTTTAAGTATGTCAAGTATTTTCTTGATTCTATATCTGACAATTTGTGTGAATGAACATAAATTATATTTTTAAAAATCAGTAAGGATATACATATATATTCATTTTTCCTTTCAATTTGATCTAGATTGTTTTGATAAATTATTGGCTTTAATTTTCACACTTGGAAAGTCTTACAGAGAGTATAAAAATAGCCTTCTTAATTCAAAAATTTGTCTCACAAATAAATGTATAGGCAAACTTCACAGATCTAAAATATTATAGGTTAGAGTTTACTTAAAGTAGAATACAGTGTATACAGATAATTTACTTGAAAATGAACAATATTTGCTACTTTATATCACATTTCCCTCTAGTCTTAAGCATTCAAAAGATAATATTTGCCTCAAGATTATTAAGGTAAATCAAAGCATTGAAATTATGAAATTAATTCAATAACATGTTGAAGAAAAGCAATCTGAAACAAAAATGAAAAAACAGTCATAAAAGAAGAGTAGCTAAATAGAAAAAACATTTACATTCTTAAACACAAATAGTACTATTTAAAAGCTCATTATCTTAGAATTTTGGTATTATAAATTTAAAGTATCTCCAGAACGAATTCTAATAAGAGTATTACTTTTTAAAAAGTAGACTGAAATGAGAATGTCTGGATAAAAGTTCTGTCACTTACTAGAGAGGAATTATTGTCAGTTTGAAGTTTCTACTTTCAAAATGGTTAAAAATCTCAGCAGTACAAGGCGGTTGTGAAGCTAAAATGAGATCATCTGTGTATGAGAAATGCTTCCCATTGTCCAGTCCAACAGGAATGATTTCAAATATGTGTAGTATGATGCAATGTTTACTATTGAAAAGCAAGTGTAAATGGATGGGGATTATCTGATTTAAATGTATGCGAACTATCCATCTCCAAGGCTCTAATCAAGGTTGTAAAACTCTTGCTGACGTCATCACTGCATGTTCCTATGCTTTTTATTGACAGAGTGTTGCATTTTAGTCACCTCCAATCAAGGTTACACTTGAACTTCTTCCAAGGTCACATAAATATACAACTAAAGCATAATATAGTAAGAAGAAGAATCTAAACACCACTAAGCAAGATGTAATAGTTAAAGAAAAACTGTAAGTTCAAATATATAGAATAATTTTAAAAATCATCAGCAATAAAAATGAGAACAAAAACTGTTCATCCTTTGATATAAATCCTAATTTAATAATCCACCCAAAAACCTAATTAAAGGAGAAAATTTATTCATGTTGAGTGTGAACAGAAGGTGAAAATATATATATGTGCTTTCTCAAATTATACATGTATGCACACATAATTTTATAGAGATATTTAAAACTAGTATTGCTCTAGGCCTCTTTCAACATGAAACAAAATATTAATTCATCATTTTGACTGAAGTGGTTATTGCTTCTTGACAATAAATCCATAGTCCTATGAATACTACATCACTTACTACAAATTTATATAATGTATATTTTATTTTAAAACTACAGTGTTAAAGCTTGTAATGTTCTTATGAACTTTAGGTAATATTTAAGTGGAAGTAATTTCTTTTATTTTTAACCTCCTCAAAATATGTATGTGTCTATTCCCCTTTTTAATGACTTGTCATTCATCAACTATTTACTGGTTTTATAACAGGAACACATAGAGAGTAGCTATATTGTGACTTGTTCCAACCTGTCATTTTTAATAACAAAAGTAATAAATGCTCATATAGGAAATTCAAGCAATAAGATAAATTACTAGCCCAAAGGAACAACTGTTAATATTTTTTCTACTTTTATTTGTTTACCTACATTCTTTTCCTAGAGAAGAAAATAGTTGAAATCGGGACCAACTGTTCTTCAGGACTGTTCTTTATTCACTAGCTTTCCTTTTCACAGCCTCTCTCATTTAAATTATCATTTTGTTTCAGAGTAACGAAACAATGAAATGATGGTAAGTATAAGATAGGAACTTAGGATCTTCCTTCTGAGATCCATTTTCTCTAGAGACCACAACGTACCTAGATGTCCACAAAGAGAATGTTGATATTTACAAGGATACTTTACATACCTCATATTGTACCAACAGAAGTATCTTTAAAGTATCGGAGATTGGAGTAATGAGCAATGCATTTTATTACTGGCACCAACATCCACACAAACTGCTGTAACAATGATTGTCTACATTTCTTTTCAATTTTGTCCATGTATTGATCACATTTTCTTCAGATATCCCTTACCCTATAGTGTACACTGTTTCTTCCTTCCAAATATCCTTCTATCTTTTAATTATCCTAAACATATCGTTTTAAGAAGATGAATATTTTTTTTCAAAAAAGTTCTTGTATAAATTTTTATAGAGGTACTTATTCTAGGATATTGTGTTTATTAACATTACTGGCTAAGATAATTACGATCTTTACAGCTAATGAATGGTTCATATCCCGAATATATAATGAAATTCTACAAAACAATAATAAAATGGAAAGAGCAGGGCCAGGGATGTAGCTCAGCAGGGCAGCACCTGCCTGGCAAGAGCAAGGCCCTGAGTACAATTGCCTGTACCAAAAAGGCAAGAGTAATGTGGAAAAGACACTTGATAAATAATGATATCTAAAATTTCAATAATCATTAAACTGTGCTTGATTTTCTTATCAGGCCGATACAATTTTAAAGCTTAAGAAGATGTCACTACCGGGGCCAGGGATTTAGCTCAGTGGTTTCGACGCCTGCTGCACAAGCGCAAGGACCCGAGTTCTATCCCAGGTACCAAAAAAAAAAAAAAGAAGATGTCACTACCCACTTATTGAAGTGCTTTTACAAAGCATTTTATATTACAAGAATATAAAACCAGGTGTTAGCAGTACTGCAAAGGAATGGGAATTCTCTTACACTGATTCCGGGGGTGCAGATTAGTAAAATCACCTTAGAAAATCATTGCAATTATTTACATAAGTAGAGAGAAGCATATTTTATGAGCCAAGGGTACAGTCAACCAAAACTGAGTAAATGCATAGCAAAAGACACATGTTGAGATTCCTAGCATCACCAGTCTTATAATAACTCCAAGCAGAAAAATATCGAAATAGCAATCAATAATACAATGTACATATAAATAGAGGAGTTGAAAACTGTAGCCTAGTAATAGTAAGATAAGGTAACAACGAAATGACATGAATGAATCTTACAAATATAATAATGCGTGAAATCCATGATTTCATTGCTACAAAGTTCAAAATTGGGAAAATATTCACTAATGATGGTAGAAGACATCATGATGTTAGCCTTTCTATATAGTAAGGAGGCATGAAGGGACCTTCTTGGGTTCTACTAAAGTTCTAAGGCTCGATTTATTTATTTATTTATTTATTTATTTATTTATTTATTTACTTTGGTACCAGGGATCAAACTCGGGACCTTTTGCTTGCGAGGCAGGCAGCAGAACCACTGAGCTAAATCACTGGTCCAGGTTCTATTTTTTTTAAAGTGATGGTTGCTGAAATTCAGTTTTCAAATCTGATTACTGTCCAAATTTCTCTGTCTGTGAATATTAACATATACTAGCCAAATGTTTTAATACCTTTTCCCTTGTGAATTATATTAGGGGAAGTACCACACCAGATCATTCATATCAACAATCCATTGTTACATGTAAGGTTGAGTCTTCGTATTTATACTCTTGCAAATTGATTACTACTTCGATTCGGTTTTCCAAAAAATGAAAAAAGAAAATGATAAAATGTGATAATGTGAAAATTGTGAAAGACAAGTGACTTATTTTTAGATTATTAAAATTATAAAATTCTTAAAATTAAATACCATCCACTTTAAATCATGATAGATTAAGTCATATTTACCTGTATTTTGGTTTTTGCAAGGCCATAATTTGAAAATTGCAGATACACAGTGACAAATTAATTTTTTGCTATGAATTAACTTATTTATTATCATTATTTTTTTTTATTTTACAGGTAGCTACGATTCCAAACAATACATCTATCTGCGATAAAAGTGAATTTGTCTTTTGCTAATAAACTCATCTCTAAACAGCAATAAAAAGAAACACAATTAAATAAGCAAGCTACTTAAATTTTCTTTTTTCCATGTTATATTTGCTTTCCTAGTCTCCTTTCATTAGATTTTAAAGTAATTGCAAATAAATTGTACTTAATATCAATAAAATAAAAATTTATTATATTTATATAGTTAATATTTAAATTAAACCCTAATGATTACAAAGTTGTTGGAAAATGTCCCCAGAGTTACATTTAGAAAAATTATTTTAAAGCAATTATTTTTTAAACAAACTTAAAAACAATGTTTCTCAAAGTTAGGAAATTAATAAATATGCAAAGAATTATTAGATTAAAACTCTCAAAATATTGTGATATCTTATTCTTTTTACTTCAAGGCTTTCCTTATATTTTATTAGAGTAATTATAAAAATTGCAAAGTAATCATCTATTCCCATTACCTTCTTTACACTTAATTATTCTCCCCATATACATAATTAAACACCGTGTCTGGTATGTGGTAGTAATTCAACAACTGTAGGGTAAATTGGGATATATATATATACACATATATACACATTCATTTTTATTAAGAAAACTTTACTACAAAGGAATACTTAATTTATTACACATTTTGTGAACTTCTTGAAAAAAGTGGAGCAATGTGAGCATATATAAAATTTCATATCTGTCAGGAGTCTTAGAAATCATCCTGTCCCATCTCATTATATGAATAAAGAATCTGGACCCAGAGAGATTATCCAGCTAGCTTGCTATCATGTAAGTAAAATGGCCTAGGGACTTCCTTGGCTCATAGACCAAATATGGATTCTAAACATCATACTGGCCCTGTACTTTCTATAGTTAACAAGGTTTTGCAACTTTCCTCGGTTTCATGTAATTTTCAACCCATCCTCCAGCGTCTTGCAATAGAGTTACAATAAAGAACAATTTCATTGGTCTAGGTTGATGTAGAAATCAATCAAACTGTTATAGTATCTTAGGTGATGATCATTTATTTAATAATAAATAATACTGTGGATGCACTGGTTAATATAACTTTGATTGACAGTGAAAGTAATTAGCTTTTATTCTATATTAATTTATTAATGTTTTGAAATGTAGCTTCCCACATATTCTTATATTATTCCCCAGTAAATATTTGAAAAGCAAAACCTAAGTGATGACTAGTTTTAATTATATCGTAAGACCGTATGATTTTTTTCTATTACTACTCACATAGGAAACTTTTTACAATTACATATTGTTAAAGATATGAAAATAACCAAAAAATTTGGAAAAATCCTGATACTAAGAAAGAAAAGAATATTTCTCTACTTTCTCAATTAAAGATTATTTTCATGATAATTTTTGAAAAATGAATTTATTTTTTTTCCCATTTAATCTTTTTTCTCTCTGCCAGGCATGGATTATTATTTCAATTTTTATAACACATCATAGAATAATTCATATGAGTCTTAGTTCCTTATCCTACCACAATATTTCTGGAACTATTTTCAATAATAAATGAATGTTATACATATTGAAATTTTAAGGTATGTATAGACCAAAATACAGATATTTAAATACATATTTCCAAAAGTGTATATTTTTAAACATTTTTCCTACTTACAATACCCATGTTTCCTTGGAAATAAGACCTAAGTGGAAAATAATCAGCCCTGAAAACAAGAGATTAAAAAGTCCAGCTCAGTCAGTGTGTCCTTGCCTTACCTGCCTAACGGGGCAGACTCGAAGCAGGAGATGGTGGCCACAGGCAAGGCAAATTGGGTGACTGGGACTGGCATATTAGGTCTCTAGTTCTCAAGGCTGATTATTTGTTGACTAGGTCTTCTTTGTGGAGAAATAGGGTACGTTTTGAGTGGAAAATGTGAATTCATGTCTAAAATCGTCACCAATGAAAAATACAGGAGTGCAGTACATTAAAAAACAAAGTTTTCTTGCATTATTATGCAAAAATGACCAATACACTTAGAATAAAATGGTTATAGTGATTTTAAATACATTTGATATGCCATTGTTTCCTTGGACCTGCTGCAACCATTCAGTGGCAGTTCAAAATAGTGTATGATATATATTCAGTACCCCAATTATTTACTTTTCACAGTAAAAGCACAAAAATAAGTCAATTGGAATGTAATGCAAAGGATTCTATACATTGTTGAATTATTTATCTGTCCAAATCACTTCTCACTGCTAATTATTTGACCTCATTCTACTCCTTATAGTTTCCATAGATAAAATAATTTAGTTATTTAGAGGTTCTTTTACACGAGGAGCACTGATACTTGAAACTTGAGAGTAAAAAGGTTTAATTGTAACAATATTGTCGGTATATTCACTAAATATGTACTATGTGTATAGATACATAGAGGTAGATTATACAATATAAAGAACCAGAAATAACACAAAGCATAATGTGTTTATGTGAAGTAAACTATTAAGGTTCAAGAAGAGTAATACAAAAGACAGGGCATACACTATATTTGAGGCCAAAATGAACAATGTCTTCAGCAATTGCTTCAGAGCAATTTGCTCTTGTACTTGCCACTATGTATCCAGGCATGGCTACAACGATTGCCCTAGTTTTTTATACCCCATAAATTATACCCCATCAAAGGAATATACAAGGGCACCTACCACACAAAAACACCCACATGGAAACCTATTAAGCAAGACTGTGTATGGCCTCTGAGCAGACATTAAAATATAAAATTACATGCCAGGCTAGAAAATAGAAGTTTCTTCGGTTCTGGAAGTGTCTATTCAATATAACATGGAATAAGGTAAACTGGACACAATTTAGTCAAAATAAGGTTGCCAAATACCATCAGGAACCCTTTGTGCTTTGATCACTGTTACCATGGAAATTATATGCATAGCACTTGATTGGTTATGGAGAGCCCAAACCTGAGAGCTCACTCCTACTGATGCTATTTTTTATTTTTCTTTAATAATAGAACTTAAAATCACAGCAATCCTAAGAAGCTATAGAGCAAAGGAGGCTTTCATTAAGATCCTAAGTACATGGATACACATTTAGAAAATTGACATTTTTCTACACATTATATCTGTAAGAGCAAAAACTCATGGTGTTGAATAAAGGGTCACTTTGTATTTCATTACACAAAATCTAAAGAGATATTGCTATTACACTACAGTTGGCTAAGAGTTTTCTGATTTTTTCAATGTTAATAATGGCAAAAACTAAAGCTGCACTGCCACAGTTACAAACAAAAGATACAGACAGTACCCAGTTCGGGGTACGGATACTATCCGTGTCTGGTGAGTTATTACACAGCCCCTCGGGTTGCCACTGCCACTGCCAGCCTGAATAACACTTTCCTGGACCAGAGAACTCACATCTTAAGGAAACCGTGGGCCCAGTTTCTTTTTGCTGCTTCACATAAAGAATAAAAATAATCCCAAACAACATTTATTAGATTTGTTTTAGAGATGAAAGCAAACTGAAGAAGTAAAATACGAGAGAATGATTTTGTTTTCCTTTTTTACTTGTTCTGTGAATTGCATCCTCATTTCTCTTTATTCTTTGAATGTACTTGAAATGACCACATAATTTAAAACACAATGGCAAAAAAAAATATTTCTAAACCAGACTCAAGATAGAAACACTATTTTCTTTGGAGCTCTTGTAAGTCATCATATAAAACTGATAGTATTTTATAATCATTTTAAAAAATAGTGTCATCAGCTATCCCAATTAAATGAAAATACAAAAACTAGAATGGGGGCCGGGGATTTAGCTCAGTGGTTCCACCGCTTGCCTTGCAAGCGCAAGGACACTAGTTCGATCCCCAGTACCAAAAAACAAAACAAAACAAAACAAAAAAAACCCAAAAAACTAGAATGCCTAAATTTAATATAAAAAGTCATTGAAGGAAAAAGATTAGAACAGTTTCAGCCCATATTGCCTCTCCCTTGGAGGCAGTGATCTCTAATTGTGAAAGAACACACATGGCCTGCTCCCTATGGTTTTTCTCATTCCTTTCCCAAATTCTTTCTGTACCGTCATATCCAGCTCTTCTACTTACTCCTCTACCTTGAAGAACCCTTTGTCTGCCTTGATAGAAAAAGCAAGTAACTGGAATGAATATGCCGTCGACGGTGTAGATGCTAACCTACAATTGAGCAAATTCCACTGAGATCACAAACGAACTGTCACTAAGATCAGAGACCAAAGAGTTACCTTGAGCAGAGCCACTCCCTTCGTTCAGCCTTACTGTATGAGGCAGTTTATTGGTATGTCCCTAAAGCCAGACAAAGTGCATACTGGGATTCTCTAGGAGGCTCAGTCAAGGAGTTGATGGTGAGCTAATGCTGTTGATGATATAAAAACGTATGCTTTGAGTTATCTAGTTTGCTTTCTTTAACAAAATAGCTAAAAGTTTCCATGCGCGATGACAAGCACAGCCCCCATCACCACATTAGAGGATGATGGCAGTGGAATCGAGGACACTGCCAGTGCACCACAGCTAGCAGTGCACACAAAGCACACCCCGGACAATCTGTCACTGACAAAATGCCAGCAACAGTCTTTCCACAAATTGTTAGGCCATATTAAGATACTAAAGCAAGAGACTTGGTTAGAAATAGGCTTCTTTTATGTATGGTTAATATTTGCTAAAACTATTTCCTTATTATTGTTTTATTTTCCCTCCATTTAAGTATCAGAACAATGTATTAGAATATTTCTAAAGTTCCTTCTATTTTATCTCAAAACAATAATGTTCTATCAACAATGTCGTATTATTCACTCCAAATCTCTATTTAACAGGATAATTGTGAAATATTTATTAAGATGTCTCTTATTGTTTATGATTAAAACTTAAAAACTTTTTATCATGGCCTTTTGAAGTTTTAGATATATTAAATATTTTTGAATTCCTTAAGCATATCAATAACGTCTGACTTCAGTTTTCTTTTTGTAATAGAATAACTAATGTCTGTGCACATAACTAACTGAACTACCTAAATGAACATGTCATATTCTTCCATTTGTCACCCAATTAAAGAAATGTCTAAGCGAACTGATAAGTGTAGAATAATAAAATTCAACAGAGTTAAAGATAATTAAAAAGACAGAATTGGATTTCTTATTTCAACTGGCCAATACAGAAACAATTCTGTGAATTTTTTCCTGAAAAATAAATTGGCTTTGCTCACAAAACTGTTAGGAGAAATCTAAATTTTGGCAACTGATTATCACTGTATGTCAGCACTGAAATGAGCTCAGAAAAACAAACTAAATTATATAGCAGAAAGAGGAATGTTACGGTCATTTGGAATTACCTCTGTATTATTAAAATTTTAAAAAACCTTAGGAAAATCAATAGAGCAACCATAACTCTCTGTAATATTGTAATCATGTTATTCAGTGCTGTCTTTTTCTCTACATTTCAAGCTGAATATAGGCTAAGGATTATAATTAAGAAAAGTTTTTATCCTTAAACCTCATTCAACGCAGCCATATCAAAACACAAAAAACACATAGTTACTACATGTTAACTTACATATTTGTGCATATCCCAGAATAAATTTTAAAAAGACAGTAAGTTCTATGTGAAGTTTAACTGCAAATCTTGTTTCCTTTTCTTCCTATTATTTTCCCCCCAATCTTCATCTGTTTTATATTATCTCCTTTTGCCTACTTATCTCCTTTAGAGAGTAGAGACCCTCCAAAGAAATCCCCATGACACTTCTGGGAGTTCATAAAGTTTTAATGGCAAACATAGACTTCTCAGCCTGCAACCCCAAAATGTGGCAACTGCTATAGTCCATAGAGTTGTAAAATCCCAGATCATGAACTCTGAATCTCTAGAAATAGTCTTTAGCCAATCAATCGGGTGTTGTTTCTTCGAATTTTACACTAAACTCCATCAAGTTAGTAAAGAAAAATCATAAAGAAGATAATGCTTCCTCAGCAGGTACTTAATTTTAATTGATGTTCTTGGCTTCTTTTATAAATGGTTACCAAATTCACAATCAACCAAAATTTGTGCATGTGACCTGCATAGGGACATTTTTTATGGCATATAGAATTTATGGTTATTTCTTATGTCCTAAAAGGTGCCTGATAAAATGTATTTATGTAGTATGATCCTGTAGGGTCATTTAAATTGCTTCATATATGTTTGCAACTTCTTCTTTGCTAAAAATTAATTTTGTGTATTACTGTGACTATTTTTTTTAATTTAATTTCACAGGTAACATTTTATGTATTTATCTTCTATAAAAAACATGTTTTAAAGCCTAACTATTGTGCCTCCAGCAAGCGTTCCTTCATAGTACTCTCTGAAAACTGATTAACAATTTCTCATCAGGTAGGAAGCCAGAGAATTAATATAGGTAGATTTGTTCCTAAGTAGTTTCTAAGTGAAATCTTAAAAGACCCTCTCACAATTAAATTACATGCTCTTCAGGAAAAGAAATAGCAAAATCTTTCTAGATTAATCTAGAATCTTATATTTAAGTTTTCTGATGTACTATATAAATTTTAAGTTAGTGAATATGACATTAGGGTTCTTACAGTCATATATTTCAAATTTAAAATATCTATAGTGTTCTTACTAATATTGTTAATCATAAATTTGTCATTTACCAGTGGTAGAAGTCATGTAGCAGAATACTGAACCTCAGACAGTTCCTCCTCAAGTGTAATAGATAAATATACTTTACATTTACTATTGAGGGAGAGGTGTATATAAAGCTGACCACATAGTAAAATTCTATATAGCAAACAGGAAACAAACACTCAAAGGGTTTGCAATTGTAGTTTGGCCAATTGACAAGATTCTGGTCATAGTGTAAGAAGATTCCTAAGTGCTAGAATTTATGTGTACTGCACACAATAACATATGAAAAACTGCACATGAGAAACATGGATAGACATCTGTACTTTACATATAACGTGTTCTAAGAAAGACATACTCATTTTCTAAGAAGGAAATCTAATGTATAAGGTTTTCTAAGAAAGATATATTCAAGTACTTAATGTAAAAGATTGTCTAAGAAAAACATTCCCAAGAAATATTACATGTTGATCTATAATATGTTTACTAAATTTGTACCTATGTACAGATATTAGATAGGAAATATATATGCACACATATGTAATATATGTGCACACATATTTGCAGATATGTAATGTCTGCATATAAATGTATATACATGTAATTATAAATAATTATGCATCACTGCAAGATATGAATAAATCAATGGTAGTTTTAAAGAAAGTCATACATGTTTAATTTTAAACTTCATAAAATAAGAAAGTCAGTTATATCAAAATATCTGCTTTGCATTTATAGTTAGATAATAGGAAGGAGGGAGATAGATGTTTCTCAAATGGGGGGGATCAAGGGATGGAGGGAGGGGGGAGAGAGGTGAGAAAAGTGATGAAAAAGAAAATTAAAATGTGTCATGAATATGTAGAACTCCACATAAGGAATGTAAACCTCATGTGCTGCAAATACATACTAATACAAATAAAAGACAGGAAAATAACATTGCAGTCATTTCTTAAGGTACAATTTACATATCTAATAGTATAGACATAAAGATATCAAATTTATTCTAATGTTGACATCTTTCTAATTATGTAAAGCTAAATTGACTAGTATCTGGTCCCATATACTACACACAATAATTCTTTATCACGTTTTGTACATGGCAATACTTCTTCAGTTTTAGAATCCCTAAAAAGAAACCTAGATTTTGTTTCTAAATCCAGTTCTTCCCTTTCCCAGAAGAAATCATTCATAATCAATTGAACTTAATTTGGGCACATATAAAAGGAAAAAATTTAAGGAATTGGTCTTTAAATTCTTTTAAGTGGTCTTAAAGTCTTTTAAATTCATTAAACCCTAATTTTTTTGAAATGGAAGTGTGCTAAATCACTAAGTTGCCCAGTTTGGGCTCAGAATGTGAGCCTTGCACCTCAGCCTCCCAGAGTGCTGGGCTTCTGAGTCCCACCACGACTGCTATGACAGTCATGTCCTAGCTCCCACAGCTCCTGGGCCGGGGATTTAACTCAGTGGTGCCATGCCTGCCTGGCAGGCACGAGATCCTGGGTTCATTTCCCAAATAAAATGAAATAAACAAAAACCTTCCACAGAGCACAAATTGAAATTTATCATAAGTATTCATTTTGAAGAGAAGTGACATATATAAGGTATTAACTTTACATTTATAAAGATCATTTTCCTTTAGTTTAGCTGTACTTCAGGAAGTCTTTTGAAATAGCTACTGTTGGACACTCTTTTGTTTTCTGTGTATTTCTTTTTATCTAATCACATTACTAAATTTCTATTCCATTCTCTTTAACTTTTTATCCCCATGTTTCACTAACAAAAATTAAAAATACATGTCCTGTGTGCATTCTGTGTTAATTAAATTAGTTTTAATATGTCTTTATGTAGATAGTCCTTTTCAACCTTGAAAGCACATATGAATTATCTCGGGTGCTTCAGAAAAACATTGCTCTTAGAAAATTTGATGTTCCTCCCCCCCACCACCACCATTTTTGTAGCCTGACTTCGAAATTCTTTTCTGTTCAAATTTTGATTCATAGAAGAATTTGTTCAACATTTAACCCACGTGTTTAGTTATTTTAAAAGGAGAACTACAATTATCTCTGGCTTTATGAATAAGCTTCATTGTTCTTTATCCCATTGCTTTAATTTTCTTTCTCTTTAACAGTCTCTATGTCATTTAATGGGAAAACTCAAGTCATATTTTAACTTACATTGATATACTTGATTTAAATAGCCTTTTTTTAGTTGAGATTTATTTCTACATTTTGTCTCTCCCTCTCTCCTTTATTGATTTAGTAAAGTTGCTATTTTTTTCCTCTTATAACATAATATTTTATTTTGTATCTACCTCTCACTAATATTCAACTTTCCTTTTCCAAGGATAATAATTAAAACTTCCTTCTCTGCTATAATATAAACATGCATTTCACCAACATACTGTGTTCTACACTGAGCCCTTAACCAATTGAAATGCTATCTTTAAATATTTTGATTCTCGCACTATCCATTCTCTACTACTTCCATTCAATTATTCTTTTGAGAACTTTCTATTTCTTTTCTCTACCTCAAACAAAAAACAATCAGATGTTTTTTAAATATAATTTTTTAAATCTAAAAACTCTCTTGAGTTTTTATAGTTCTAAACTACAGCAAGAATTTTCTTTGCATTAGATGATTTTCATTTTTTAAATTCCTATTTAGAACTTACACTACATGTTTTCAGAGAATTTATTAGTTTACATTTATATTGAATTCTATGACAAGCTCACATACTAACATACAGATGTGTAGGTATTCACTGATTCTACTACTTTTTTGTTTATTTTATTTTTATTTTTATTAATAGATGTTTGCAGTACATAATGATTACATTGCAGGGAGTTGGTACATGTACATAAAACACTTTGATTCTTTTTATGTCCTTTCCACCCTTTTCTGCCTGTCCTTCCATCTCTTTTGCGGTTCTGAATCATCCCTGTCCTCTGATTTATTCATTAATTCTTTTAGAATCTTTCAAACATATATTTCATCTGATAGAGGGAAGGTTGCTGGTGTTATGGGGTCTGCAACTTCTTCCTTCTGGGACCTGCGCTAAAGAGATGGGGGCTGTCGAGACAGAGTTTGTCCTGTGACAGTGACAGAGCACCAGAAAGGAAATTCAACCTCAGAAGTACATTTCAAGCCTTTGTGACAAGTGGACTAACTTTCCACTACCGAAGTAACATGTTGACAGTAACCCTCTTGACTTCTAAATGTTTAAGGGAAAGAAAATGTACCTCAAGTATCATCTAATAAATTACAAACCCATTTGGCAAAGGGTGAGCTAACGGCATAGGTGAAGGCTTAGGGGAAATTAAATCAATTTATTGCATTACAAGCTCTTTAAATACTGTGCCACAAGTAAGTGAGCACAGCATTTTAAACACACTGAATTTCTCCATAGTCCTTCTTCTGCATGCCATGCTCTTTCAGACTGCAAACCCTTTGTTTTCCATCTGGTTTTCTCCTCCTATGCTATTATCTTGATATATATGCTCCAAGTTCCAGGTCAGAGGTTTCTGAACACACTTAAAACTCCTTTCAGGAAAGAATCCATCAGTGTTGAAGCAACAAATCCAATTTTGTCATACTGCATTCCTTGATCTATATCTGTAACTCACCACAGTAAATACCTCAAGGAGAAAGACGTATCCATTTCATTTACGCAGGCCTACAGTTAGGGGTGCTGAGCAGATCACAAATATGAAATTAACATTTACTGATAATGAAAGGCAATTTGAAATTTTCCAGACAACCTTATACTGACATAAGAATTGAACACAATTATTTCTCAAAATATAGGATCACATATAATGTATGATTTTGCTTTTTTAAATAATATAATTTAAGAGTAATTAGTTTCCTCTAGTATTATTAACATACTGTTTTGTTTTATCTATGGATGCTGCAAATTTAGAAGTTAAAACTGGCTACTTTATAATAAACATCAAAAAGAGTAAAATGTGTCTAACTAATCCTCATGTGCATTAAGTACACAAAAAGTATGATTGTACAATATCCATCTGCACTATAGATCATAACTCTCTCTGGGTTTGATTCTATTTTGGATGAGAACCAAACGTGAGCTTCTTTGAGAGTTGAACTAAATTGCTTTAGCCATTTTTAAGTTATGAAAAGGTGAGAGTATATTTGTCCTGAACCTAACTAAAAATGGCTCCAACGTTTTCAATTGATGTAAGTCACAATTGCCATACATGTTAAAGTAAGAAAATTGTTATATTTCTCATAGAAACCTCTAAATGGAAAATAAAATAGTCTCTTAAGAAAATTTTCCATTTGAGTTCAAAAATTCTTAATAGATGATTGTAGTTTAAAAATAAAGAAAATATAATTAAGATCAATTTTCAGAAATATTAGGAAGTTAGTGTAGCTTAAAATACATTTTAAAGTGCAAAAGTAATTTAACCTCAGTCTTTTTCAATCTAGCTGGAAGGAAAGGTTAGTAATCTGAAATATAAATTCCACCCCCAGAACATGATCCAGCAAGTTTCATTCACTTAAATGGTTGACTCCCTTTGAATAATATAATGGGGAAACTATCTGTTATCTGGTGGCATACAGAAAATTTCTTCTATTATATGATATCACAAATTATTTTTAAACCTAGTTAAGTCTTCTTTAAGATCTTGCAAAATTGTCCCAAGTTTAAAGTAGAAGGATTATATATTGAATGTTTAGAATATTAAAGACAAAAATGCAAGTATCTTTATTAATTTCACATTTGTGTCAATGGTACTCATACTTTTTATTTTTAAACTCATTTATTCCCCAGCTTGATGAAACAGTTTTGGATCTTTATTCAGTTCTCTTTTAATTTCCACCAATTTGATAAGCCCTGCTTTATGTCACTACTCAAGTCAGTGATGAAGTGGTGAAAGTAGAAAGGCCCAGGGACAAGATATTATTCAATTCTAGAGAATATTATCTGTGTGGCATTAGACATAATAGGAAATTTGAACCCTACTTATATTGTGCAGCATTATAGTATGATTTAAGAAAGTATTATAGAAATTCATCTTGGGATGCTGTGCATGCTGCATCTGAAAGATAATAAATGAAGTCAAAAATGAAGTAAAAAATCTCTACAATGGAAGTGCCTGAACTAAACTTACCAGGAAGGGAGAAAAAGCAGCGGACATCTGCAAAACCCACTGATAGATTAGGTATATGGAATAAACAGAAAGAATGACAGAAATGGGGTTATTTGTAGTTTTAGAATTTTACATAAATGTGATAAGTTGAATGAAACATTTTCTCTTATTGGTAATAATAGACAATTTGGGATTGAGGCTAGAAATAGAAGTACATTTTTCCAAACTGTCAATTTAGAGTTCATTGTTGATACAATCTGAAAGACAAAATATATATTTTTCCTTGACGTTGTATTTGGTATATGCCAATAGTTTATTAATAAAAATTATTTTAAAAATAAATTATTTATTGCCACTTAACGCATTCTTTGACTCTAATTAGCTTGTAAAAAGTCTCTCTCTCTCTCTCTCTCTCTCTCTCTCTCTCTCTCTCTCTCTCTCTCTCTCTCTCCCTCTCTCTCTATCTCTCTCTCTCTCTCTCTGGAAATAACATTTGTAAGTCCTTGCTTAGTTTCTTGTTACTTGGCTATTGTTACTATCTACTAATGTCACTTATCAACCTATTAATTACTTTTTCATTTTTTTCTCCAGCCTCTATAAGTATTTTGACTGTATTTCTAAAATTATTACTAGCATGTTTATCTCTATTGCCATAGTTTACCCACAAAATAATAGACTTTATTAATGGAAAAATATCTTCTCTTGTTCCTTCTGTAAAAATGACTTATCAGATACTCCTTCCAAGAAAAATTTAAGTCTCCCCATTTGAGGACCACAAGTAGAATAATAATTGATAACCAAACAGTACATGGGAAATAAAAGGCTCCACTGTCTGCAATTTTGAAAGCATCATAAATTTTATATCAGTTTCTTTCAATCACTACCATATATTGGCAATTCTAAACCAGGCCAATGTTAAAATAATCCCCTCCTCAACAGTGTTTATTAACGTCAAGTTCTGAACAACTGCTTCTCTTTGGGCAAATTTCTCTCACTGTCTTTCTAACCTCAAGGTTAATATATGACTAGTTTGACCACAAGATTGTGAACTGAAGTAACCAAATTTCACTTTGAAATGTAAGTTTTAAAAGCCATCATCTGCCTACAACTTCCTCATTTTCTTCTTTGCTACCAAGAAGAGTTCTATTCCTGTATCTGAGAGTAACCATATATAGCCTACAAAAATAAATTAACCTGCAGTAAATATACAATAAAAATGGGAAATAAACCTTTGTGTTTTAAACCACTGAAATAATGGCATTAGTTTTTAATGATAGCACAGCAAACACGGCCACTCTCACAAAAGTTGGAACCCTTCATTCCCTCATACCATACGCTTTTTCTACAAACATACAATATTTAAGTCAATAAAATATTTGTTTTGAAAATGAGCTATCATTTTATTTCCTTTGGATAAGAAAAAAGTGCTTTGTTACAAAGATAAAGGGGTGTTCAAGAACACCTAGACTTTATAATCCCAATATATATATATATAATTTCTGAGTACAATCTAAGCAAATTTAACAGAAGAGCTATTACTCTGCTAAACTAAGACAGGCGAAATGAAGATATAGAAAGATAAAAGCCTACTGGGAATTCCTGTGAAACTGTGCAAAGCTTTTTTAGCATCTAAGCAACATTTGTAACCTCTTACCTCTCTTTAGCAATTTGAATCTCTGTAGTTTCTGCCTTTGCTCAGTGCTACAACATCAATTCTACTCATGCTGAATTAGGTTCCCTTAATTTCCTTAATGTTATAGAGCTATCTGGTACTGAGTCCGGAGTGGAGAGATCAAAAGATAAATATGCAATGTCTTGGAATAAAATAGTGCTAAATAAAAATATTTTGTATACAAATTACTAAAACTGGTGCTTTTACACACCAAATATTGCTTGAAGAACTTTTCATATATGAACTCATTCATTCCTTCAGCAAATCTCCTTATGCTGAAGGTGATGACTAAGGCCAAGCAAAGCTGAATGGTGTACTTGACTAATGAACAGAACAGCTGGGATTTGTACTCAGGTGTTTCAGCTCTAGCATCTGTGCTGCTAAATATTTTAAGAAGTGAATGAGAGGCTTAATGAGTGAATATACACATTTTAAAATAAATGCATTGAATAAAGAGAACTTTGATAAATGATTAAAATGTAATCAATTCAAGACAGTATAAGAGGAAAGACCAAAGAGAAAGAGTATGAGCAGTGAAATTAGTTCTGTAACCCTAAGAATTTACTAATGAAAATCTCTAGGACAGTCATGAAAAAAAGAAACAGAAACCACCACCACAACAAAAAAGAGTTATTGATAAAAATTTATGCATACATATGAAGTCAATATTTTTAAGAAGTCCGAGACTATCCACATTCTTGAACTAAGTTTTACTAAAAGAAAAAAAAAAAACAAAAAACCCCCCAAAAATCAATGATCTATAAGTTAAAATCTTCCACATATGTTTCACATTTACTTCATGTCCCCAAACTAAGATTTCGTCATAATCTTATCTTGTCTGTGTCATCTTTTCTTATATTACTATAACAGTATATATAATTTTGCTGAAAATAAAGTTGTATTATAACTTAGAAAAAAGATCCTATATGTGTTTTCTGATTTTTTTACATTATGAATGAAATTTAAATTTCAAATAGCATATGGTGTATATTGTCATCTGTATTTCAATGCCTAAACGCTTTCTATATATTCACAACAGAAATATTTAATAAACACATCACTACAGATTTATTTGTTCATTTTGCCTTTTTTTCTTTCTTATTTTCTTTCATTCCTTCCTAAATTTTATTTTGCCAATGTCTCTACAAAGTTTTCTAGATATTGCCCTTGACAGTGGGATACTATTTTCCCATATTTGGGTAAATGTTTTTATAACATCAACACTTTACATGGAAAATACTTGAAATTCTGAAGATAATGATTTTCCTAGGCCAATCTCTAGCAATAAATTTTTTGATCTCTGCCTCTGAAGAGAATACTTCTTTATGTGGAATACCAGCACGATAATTATGAAGATGATGAGTGTCCTCAAAGCTCTTTGTGGCTGACCCTCAGTCTTGGAAGATTTGTTTTGTAGCTTGACTTTTAGAAAATCTCTTTCACAGGATGTTGTGTGAACATTAATGGTTTTGAAAACATCATCCTGCAACAGACCATTTATTGGATTTGAAAATCTATTTCTTTTCACAATTTATTTCTTAAATTCTGTCCCTTCTAAACTAATGAGAGTTTGAAAGGGATAATATCTTCAAATGTGTTCATGAGTGGGTAAGAGGAATTCTTGAATGTCTGTTTTGAAGCATCAAACTTTTCTCCCCTTTACCAGACAGTTCTTGAAGTGATGGTATCTCTCAAAATGAGGCTTGTCATTGTTCCCTTTTGTTCCTACACAGAACAGAGCTCAGAGCCCTGCCACATTTTGCATGGGGCAAGAAACAGAAGTAATACAGATAGCTTCTAATCTTTTTCCAAAAGAGCTAACTTCATTTGCAAAAGAACAAGAAAGTTAAACTAAAGTTGCTCTCAAGAATTTTGGAGCTTGTGGTAAATGTAATTGGGGAAAATGTCATGGATTTTTTTAAAATAAACAAGCTAGTCTTTGGGCCAGCTACTTTTCAGGAGAGAGTTAGTGAATCATACAGATAGCCCTGGTCGTAGGATCAGAACAGGATCAAATACCTGCCCTAGAGGGCTGGAGATTTAGCTCAGTGGTTCCACTGCCTGCTTTGCAAGCATAAGATCCTGAGTTCAATCCCCTGTACCAAAAGAAAAAAAAAAAAAAAATCCTACCCTAGAAAATATGTCTTGAAAGGACACTCCATTTGACTTGATTAGTTTAAGGGACAATGTATGTGGCAGGCAACTGTTGAAAACAATAGAACAACCATCAAATAGTAAATGGAGTTTAGCTGAGTATGGTCAGAAGATAAAGAAAAAAAGGCCTGTCAATACTATTGACATCTCAAGCTAAACACAGGCATATGCAAACCTGCACCTTCATGAAGATTAGGATCAGAGGATTATCTGTGAGTGGAGGATAGACATCACTAAAGTGCTAAAGAATCTCAGTTAATTTAAAGTGGCAGAAGTGAAAATTAATGAACCCAAATATATCAATACATATTATACAAGGTAAAGAAGAGAGAAAAATAATGAAAAAATTAAACAGAGGCTTAGTGAAATATGAGAAATATGTTTATCTCTGGTTCAGTTTTCTCTTTGTTTTTTTTCAGTCTTTTCTTTCTTAAATAAAGAATTTTACAACTACAGGTTTCTCTTTCTGTTTTGTGTTTGCATTTTTACTATGATAGTTTTTTTAGCTCTCTTCAAGTTTATCTTACAGGGTGTTCATTGAGTTTTCTCAATATGTAAGTTACTATTTTAAAATAAATATGAGAGGTTTTTATTATTACGTGTTCTTTTTCCTCCTTTCCTCTGCTCACTTTCTATTACTCCCAAAACATATAATTCAGGAATAATGAATGCTGGAATGAAAAATGTATAACATGAAGAATAATAAAGGCAGAGAATATCAATGAAATCAAACACTAGTCCTTTGAAGAGAACAGGAAAATTTTTAAAAAGAACCCAATTGAGCACAATTAAATGAAAACACTCAAATAACAGAAGTAAGACAACTAAGGAAAAAATCAGGAAAAAATAAAGGACATTGTACTGACATTACAGAATTTAAAAGATATTAAAGGAATACTATGAAATTGGATGCCAACAAAGTAGAAATATGATGAAATGAAAATATTCCTAGAAAGATACAAACTATTAAAACTTACTGAAGAGCAAATAGACAATCTAAACTGATTTATAACAAATGAAGTGTTAGAAGCAATAATCAAAGCCCACGCCCAGTGATGTTCCCTCTGAATTCATCCAAACATGCAAGGAATAATTATTACCAATTCTTCACCAAATCTTTAACAAAATGGAAGTAGGAATAACACAATTCCTTTCATGATGCCATTATTAACTTACATTGAAGTGAAACAAACAAATTACAGGAAAACTATAATCCAATATATTTTATGAATAGGAGCACAAAAATCTTCTAAAAATCTGTCAAGCTGAAAGAAGTCACATATAAAATAATTATACACTCTGACCAAGTGGGAGTCATCCTAACTTCAAGGTTGGTACAGCATCTGAAAATCAATTAATGTAGCACATTATAAGAATAAAATTTTTTTAAAAAGTCACATGTTTCTCTTGATAAACATAGAAAAGGCAATTGATAATACCATGAACTTTTCACTATTAAAACTCTCCAGCTTTGAATTTAAGAAAACTTACTGCTCATGTTAAAGAACATTTATGAAAAACCCAGAAGATAGTATTTCTAGAATTGATGATTCTTTGCTAATATCAGGGTCAAAGCAAGGATTTTCACTGTCAAAATGTTTATTCATTATTGTGTTAGAGATTTCAGCCAAAGCATCTACAGTATATTGGAAAGGAAAACATAAAATTATTTCTTTCTCTATTTTAGTGGATGTAAGTTTTTAAATTTTGGAGAAGATTTGTTAGGAGAAAAATCCCAAAGAATTCACTGAAAATAAATTGAAGTAAAATTGTGTAGAAAGCTTCAAGACACGAAACTAATACAAAAACTCCTTTGTAGTTTTACAAACTTGTTATGGACAATAAAAATGCAATAACAAAACAACCCCTTTTATACCATTGAAAGTAATGAAATTCTTAGCAAGAAATTTTAAAAAGCTGAAAGTTTACGCACTGAAAACTACTAACCACTACTATAATAAATCTATAATAAATTAAAAGAAATCTTAATAAATAAAAAAAATGTACTATGTGCATGCGTCAGAAAATTTAAGTTTTAAAATGGCGCATGCGTAAAAATCCAAGAAGTCTTGGACGCTGAGACAAGAGGATCATAATTTGCAAAGTAGCTAGCCTGAGCCACTTACTGGACTTAATGACATCCTATCTCAAATTCAAAAGAATAAAATAAAACGAAATGGGAATGTAACTCAGTTCAGTGACCCTGGGTTCAATCCTAGGTAGTGGAAAAAGAAAAATGATGGTAATAAACCCTAAACCAATCTGAAGATTCAGTGAAGTATTCAATTAATATCAGGTTATTTCTCTGTAGAAATTGAAAATTTTTCTGTAAAATACATGAAATTGTAAGGGATTAAGAATTACTAAAATTAATCTTGTAAAAAAAAGAAGAAACTTATACTTCCCGACTTTAAAATTTACCACAATAAAATGGCAATCAAGATACTGTGGTATTGAAAAATGTTAGATCTACAGGTATATAGGATAGAATTGTGTGTTTACAAAAAACCCCAAATCTGTAATCAAGTAATATTTAAATGAATGTCAAAGTTGTTTAATAGAAAAATAAAAGTTTTCATACAATTATGCTGAGATAATTGGTCAGCTATGTGACAGAGAATGAAGTGGGGTCCTCACTTTCTTCAAAATCCATAAACTAATGCAAATTGAATCAAAGACCTAAATATAAGAGCAAAAATTGTAAACTCTTAGAAGGAAATATAGAGATAAATTTTCAAGACCTTGGAGGTACATCATCAAGAAAATTGAAAAGGAAGTTACAGAATGGGACGAAATGTTTATAATTTATATATCTGATAAAGGAAACATATTTAGAATTATAGAGAATAGGAAGGAAAAAAATCAAATTAAGAAATCAGCAAAATATTACTAGAGCACTTGCCCAGCATGGAGAAGGCCTTGAATTTAATCTTCTAGAGTGAAATGAAACACAATGAAATAAAAAATGAAATGAGCAAAATTCCAATAGGCAGATTTCCAAGGAAGATGTACAAATGGCTGATAAAGACATGAAAAGAATTTTAACATCATTGACCATTAAGGAAATGCAAGTGAAAGCCACTTTGCAGCCACTAATATGACAAAAGTAAAAAAGCACATATAACAATAATCAGTTGCAAAGCAGTGGAATTACTGCAATCTTCATACATCATGGTGGAAAAGCAAAAGGGGAAACTACTTTGGATGAAACCTGGCAATTCCTCAATTAAACAAGAAACTACTATATGATTGATCCATTCAAATCTTATCAAAAAAGTATTTATCTACATAAAAATAAGGAGAAATAAAAAATATTTGGCCACGCAGAAACCTCACACACATATACAACATATTTATAGTAATATATAATTGCCCCCAAGTAGGAAAAAAAAAGTTCACCACCAAATGGACAAACTCTGTGGTATACCCTTAGCATGAATATCAAGAACATCATTCTGACATAAAATGGGAAAAAAATTAAAGTATTGATTCATTCTACAGCATGGAATAACCTTGAAAATATTATGTTAAATGAAAGAGGGCAGCCACAAAACTCCACATATAAAAGTGCGGAATAAAGAAACCTGTAGAGTCAGAAATGGATCACTAGTTAACTTAGGTTTGTTTATATGTTAGTAGATAAAATAATTTTTTTGTGAAGTGATAAATTTTCTATAATTCACCATGGTAATGGTTGCCCGTATACAGTGGTACCTCGTTTCAAGAAATTAATTAGTTTCACAATTCTGGAAAAGATGGCCGTGTTCATGATTCTTCAAGTAAGATGGCTGCAGTCATGTTTGTCAACGGATGCAGAGTTCACACACAAAAATAAAATTTTGTGAAACACTTCTTCCTGCAAAGCAAATTGTTCCCAGACAAAAATGTTCCTGAACCAAGGTACCACTGAACTAAAAAACACTGAATTCGACAACTTAAATACATGAAATGTATGGGACAGGGATCATAGGAAAATAAACCTGTTTTTGAAGTGATTATTAAATGACAATTTTCATAATATCATGACAAAATGCATTGGAATGTACCTGTACATTTTCATTGCAAAAAATACTAAACTTAAAAGAAACACAAAGAATACTTATACCTTCTATTTCCACAATATGACTACATTTGTAATAACATTTGCTTCCTCCTTTATATAAATTTATATAAATCTTTCTCTGTCATCAAGAAAATATTTAAGCCATTTTTTTTTAATTAAGGTGATGCTGGTAATTGAGACCAAAGTCTTGAGCATACTAGGCAAAGACTACCACTGAGCTATTCTCCCTGCTCCCTTGAACCGTCCTTGTAAAATTTTTAGTTTAATTTATATTGAATTTTAACATGTATTTTAATTTTGAGGCATAATCATATGTGCACATTGATTTTTCATTCTATATTCTTAAGCAGTTTGAGCTTAATAGACTAAGTAGTCTTAATTACTTAAGGGGAAATTCTCAGCTGGAAATTTGGAAAAGTATCAATTAAGATTTTAGATCTGTCTTTATTAGTACAACATGGCCCAAATGTACAAAGTCACATGCCAAAACACATGCATGATTACAAACACACACACATGACAGACAATAAGGGCATGAAGTGAGCATACAGAGACTTCACAGATACAGTATATATCATCTAGGTGGTTTGTTGACCGATACAATAAGCAAGACTGGTAGACAGTTATGCATGCTTTAAAGCAGCTAGACACATTCCTGGTTTTATTATTTGACATTTGCTCTTTTGGAATGCCTTTTCATGTCATAAGTTTAATTTATATGTGGGAATAAACAAAGTTCAAATGTTTATTAATTTGAAGTATTGTTTGTGAGCATCTTTGTTTCAGATTGTTTATAATAAATCAACCCAGATTTCTAGAACAAATACATAGTCTGGCACAATGCTATTGAGTTTTTTTTCCCAATTTTTAAATAAAGGACAAATGCAAACCAAATATTTGTATGAATTTAGTGAATTGATACAGATACTCATATTGAAACAAGACAAACTTAAACAAAATGTTCTATTTTCTTGTTTAAAAATAAGGTGATCATGATCAGGATTTATATTTACATTCAATATCTAATTGCTTTTCATGAAGAAGTATTATACTAGACAATAAAATGGACTTATACAGAGAACACTGCAAGAATAAAATCAAGCCAGAAATGGTGGTGCAGGGCTGTAATCTGAGCACTCAGAGGCTGAAGCAGTGGGCTCACTGGGAGTTCAAGGTCAGCCTGGACTACATAGAGAATTCAAGTCCGCTCTGACCTACATAGTGAGATCCTGGCTCAAACACACACATACACATGCGTGTGCACACACACATACGCACACACACCAGTTTTGCAATATAAATGAATGTTAGATATCTTGAGGAACTGAACATATTCAGTCTAAAGAAGCTAGTTCCCCTGGGTATTATAATAGGGTAAAGTCCCTTTTCTTTGGTTATTGTTTCTTTGAGAGCAATTCTACTAAAGTCATCTTACTGATACTCCCTCTCAGCCCAATTTCCTCCATGTAATGCCTTTCATCAAAAACAAAGGACCCACGATAAATGGTACTAAAAGAAGGGATTATGAATGATCAACTCGGCTCCTTCTGAAATATCACTCGATTGAAATCATTAGAGAAGGTGTAATCTTGTCCACTGCGGAGCTTATGGGAACAGGCTCTGCCCCAAAGGAGAGTATTATGTATTTAAGTTTAATTTGGAGAAAACTACTTTGAAGGTGGTTGTGACTGCACTTCTACATGATACCTGAAATGGGCTTATATTTTTACTCCAGTCATTCTGATTCCTACAAATACTTCTTAGTTGGTTCTAAAATCTCCTCAGTTTTCAGGAAATGGAAAATGCTGGAGCCCATACACTGCAACTGTAAAAAGCTTTAGTTCCTAGTATTCGCAGAAGTCTCTTTGAGCTAATATAGAAAAGCTAGTTAATCTGGAACATTATAATGTCTTTTGCATAATTAGTGTGCTGTAGAGGGGAATAGGGATGAAATGTCTGAGGCTAAAAGAGAGGGCTTTCAAATTTTCATTTGCATGTAAACAAAACTGCACCTCACTATTGCTCTCATCATTACAAACATAAACAAAATTCAAAAGCTGTTGTTCTTACTGTTTTCAATCTATAAATGATGCTGGAAGTGAACTAAAATTCACAAAAACATGCACTTTACAGAAGGGAAGGACACAAAGCTTCTTTTGTGCTGGGCAGAGGAAGGAAGACAATTTTGCCATTATCAAAAGAACAGAAAATGTGAAAGAAAATTTAAATTTATTGTTGTGTTGATACTTACAGAATAAGATATTACCAAAATCCCCAAAATGAGTACACTCTCACCCTGTAAATTAAAAACCAAGATTTCAGTGAGTACACGTGTGCCTTGTACAGAGTAGCAGAGCTAAAATAGTCTCATAAGCACATGGATCTTCTCCAAATACAAAGCTGTATCAGTTACTTTTCCATCACTGAGACAAAACATCTGCTACCCGTAACATAAGGAAAAATATATTTGGCTCACAGTTTTAAAGGCCTCAATCCAGAGTTGTCACACACCGATGCAAAAAAGACATGGCTGAAGAGCCTGGCATAGGAGTGGCACTCAGTTCATGGCAGTCAAGAAGGAGAAAGAAGGAGAGAAAGTAGGAGCCTGACACAAAAGTAAATTCATATCCTCAGTGACCCACCCTTCCATCCAGGCTCCACCCCCTAGTGGCACCTTCAGCTGTGAAGACATCAACGGATTAATCAACTGATACATACAGCACAACCATGAACCAATCACCTTCCAAATTCTCACCTCTGAATACATGAGATGTTTGCTGGACATTTTATATCTAAACAATAACATTCTCCCCTTAACCCCCCAAAGGTCTAAGTGTATCTTATTATCTAAAAGAGGTTCCTTCTATTTTCAAAAGTTGCCAAAGTCTTAACAGTATTAAAAATGTTGAAAAGCCAAAAATCTAAAATATTTTCTGAGATCCAAGATAAAAATCTTAGCCACAAGCCTCGATGAAAATCAAAAAGAAAGTTACATACTTTTACTACATGATGGTAGAGGGCAAACATTCAAGAAAGTAAGAATAAGGTAACAAAAAGGAATTAGATCAAAGCAAGGCTGAAAGCCAGAAGGGGCAAACATCAAATCCTCTAGCTCCGTTTAGAGGACACATCACTCGTTGTGGTGAGATGTGAACTCCAAAGGGGTGGTGCAATCCTACTACTATGCCTTTGCCTACACGGCCTCTCTCCTGGGACAGTTTTTCTCTTTGGTAGGATTTCTCTGTAAATCTTTCATGTTTTCTTCATCTTTAACTTTGAAATCGTGAGCTTTGCTTGTACAAAATTATACATTGCCAACTCAAGGGGCATAATGTCTGGCCTCCCTAGCCTTTGTTGAAATCTGGATGGAAGCATCCATGACCCCACCATATGAATGTCACTAAAGTCAGTTTCCAGCTCAAGCAGCAGCTGGGGACCCAAGGACCATGGCTGTAGAAACCTCTGAGTGCCTGAATGGGTAAACTCAAGGATGAACTTTTGTAGGTGGCCTCAAGTGAGCAGGACATCCTGGGGCTATCTTTTTAAAGCAAAGACTCTTAAAGAAGTTTACTTTTTTTATACCCTTGAGTCTGCAATGTGTGGGGTCTGGCCAATTTGTGATATACACACACCAACTTTTTATCATCCCAGTGCAAAGCACTCAGTATTTTTATAATGATTCTAATATTTTTTAGTAATCATATTCTTGTTTGTCCTAACTTTACATGCACTTTTTATGGAGGGGCATCAGGGGCAAACTTCACAGTCGTTTTCACTTTGTAGCTCTGCCTTTGATTCCCATTTTTACTGCAGATCTAGCTAAGCACAACCAGCAATACTCATACTAGAAATTGAATGTTAGGTTGCCTTGAAATTTCCTCTGCCAGATTCTTTAATTCATCACATTTTATTTTTACCTCATACAATATTTCAAGACACAGTTAAAATGAAGGCAAATTCTTTACTACAATGAAATTCACATGGCTTCTAGTCCTATAGTCTAGATTTCAGTAGAGTCCTATTGCAACTCCACTATCCCGGCCTTTATTGCCTGCATTCCTATCATCACTTTTGTCTTCTGAGATCCAAATACTACTGCTGTTCAAGCACTATTATGACATTTTAAGGCTTTTCCAGCCTGTATCATCAAACTTTTAAAATTCCTCCCACAAAAGACTTCCAAAGCTTTTAAAACATATAGGCAAGTACAGGACAAAAATTAGCCTACTTTTGGCACCAATTTTATGTATTACTCATATTTTTGTTGCTGGAGCAAAATAGTTGTTACTCACAAGGTAAAAGTAGAGATAATTATTTGATCCATAATTTCTAAGGTTTCAGTTGATGCTTGGTCAGCTCCAGAGCTGAACCAACATGGTATAAGGGTAAGACAGAGGAATGCTGCTCAACAGTGGCAGCCAAGAAGCAAAGAAAGAGAACAGAGTAGCTCATTACAGAATACACACTTCCAGGTAATGCTCCCAATGACCCACTTCTTTTAACTAGCCCCCATTTCCTAATGGCATGTTCACCTATGAACCCATCGACAGATTAATACACTAATGATTAAAGCACCTTCATGATCCCAGTCACTTTCCAAATACCTCATCACTGATATATGAGACTCCTGGGGAACATTTTAAATCAAAACTAGAACAAAGCCCTATATCAACAAAAAAGTTTGAGGAAGACATGAGAACAAAGAGAATCTTCAAAAGGCAGCTTTAGCTTTCATTAAATAAGATACAAAATGTGGAGAAAACCTGAGAATGCTGACTGAGCATTCCATACTTACACCAAGTGCAAGATACTGAGAGTTCAAGTCCTATGGGAATGCAGCAAGATGCAAATGGTCTCCGAGTATTTGAAAATGAAGGACATGAGAAGAGAGATTTTCTAAGATTCAGATATCAGGTAGTAGTGTTATAAAACATGAGACACCACTTGAATATTAGTCAGTTAAAATACAACTATGAATCTTAATTTGATTTTTTTGTTTTGATTTACTTTCATTTTACAAATAATATTTGATAATAAGATGACAATATGAAAGACAAAAAGAATATGAACTTAATGGGCAGGGTAACAGAGGCCAATTTCGATAAGAATAAAAGATGAAAATTTATGTGATTGACTTTACAATTGTTTTAGATAAATAGGAAAAACAATGAATAAATCTGAAGATAATCATGAAAAATTAATACAAATTAAAAACTTGGGAAGAAACTATGGCAATGTACAATAGTCTGAGATTTTTAAGATTGAGAGCAGATATAAAATATTAAGAATTCCTCAGAAGAGCAAGGATAATAGGAAGGACTTATCTGATGAGAAAAAATAAACAAAAAAAAGTAAAGAATATTTTTAATGTGAAGAAAATTCCAACCACCAGATCTAAATAGCTTTAGAACAATAAATAGAAAAAAATCACACTAAGGTTAGAATGAAACTTCTAAAAATGAAAAACCAAAGGAAATTCAAAAACAGTCAAACAATGAATCAATACTATCAAAGATAAAATTTATATATATGTATATAATCTGAATCATATAAACAACTATTTATGTATTTTTAAAATACAATAATACAAGGACTAAAATTATGAACTAGGGCGTAGATATATCTCAGTGGTAGAATGTTTACCTAGCATGCAGAAGGCCCTATTCTGGAGCCCCTTTCCCAAATAAACATACACAAGTAGACTTATGCAATAGTTTTATTATTTTAGTAACATATTTTCTCTGGTTTGTTATTGATTTTAAATTATTTTAATGCTGTGCAAATTAGAATCAATTTTAACTTCAGACTGAAGTTTCATAAACCTTGATACATTCTGAAACCTTGATAAGTTCCCTTTTAAATTTTTATATCTTTTAATGACTCCACTGGATTTTTAGCATAGTCACTTAAGTTACTTGTGTAAAAGGACATTTTGACTTTTTATCAAATCTGAATGATTTAGTTCTTTTATAGCCTGAATGCACTATAGCTAGAATTTTAAGAAAAATGTTTAATAAAAGCAATAATAATAGATCTCCTTGGCGTGTTCCTGAAATTTAGAGTAAAAGTATTTACGTTTTCAACAGTACTTACAGATTTTTGTAAATGCTCCTTATCAGATTGAGGACTTTTCTAGTGTTGTATCAGAAATACAGACTTTGCTAAAGTTTGTCTATATGTCTTGAGAAAATTCTATTTGTCTATCTCTGTCTCTTTTTTTAAATTGTTTCTCTCCTGTTTGTGTCTATATTTAACTTATTAGCAGTTTATTTTTCCGTGTTATTTGCCCTATAGTTTTTAATAAATTTTAAAGAGTCATGGTGTGTAAAGCATTTGATATATTTTGAGTTCAATTTGTTTACATTTTGCTTAGAATCTTTGCATCAACACTAATGAAGGTATCCATAGATTTGAATCTTTGTAACAGCATTATCTGAATTTAAAAAATGGTCAGGCATTACTCATATCTCTTGAATGTTCTAGAAGAGTTTGTGAAGAACGGTATTGTTTCTTTCTTAAAATATTGCTTAGAATTTAACAATGAAGCCACCTGGGCAAGTAGTTTTCTCTGAAAGACACATTTTCAACTTGTCTCATTAGGCAAATTAAACAAAATTTAGCCTAATAATTCTTTTTTTGTTCATTAAGGTTATTGATATATTTTAGGTATACAATATGATGACATTCATCATTGGGAATTTGTATCTTTAGAAGATCTATCATGGTTCTTATTTTTTCCCAATTTCCTTGCCCTCCCTTCAACTCTTCCATCCCTCCTTATTTACAAAGGCTTTTTTTCCTTTTCTCATATATATTCTTTTCCCTTCTTTCCTTTCATCTACTGCTCCCATTTCCCCTTCCCCTTCCCCTTTGGACCTTTTCTTCCTATTTCAAGGAGCTTTAGAAATTTTTGTCTTTTCAGGAATGTCCTCACTAATTTTCAAATGAATGGGTACACATTTGTTCAAGGCATGTTCTTTTTAATATTCACATATGTGTGATTTCTAATATGTTTTTGCCTCATTTCTGAGATTGGTAATTTATTGATTCCTTTGTTTCCTGGTAATTTTGGTTAAAATATTTATTTAACTTCTATAATTTTTAAAAAAGTTTTTGTTTTACTCTTTTCATTATTGTTTTATTTTCTAATTTATTGATTTTCATTTTGATTTGTTTTTGTTTCTTCTGTTTGTTTTGGGTTTGTTTCATTTTTTCCCTTGTCATTGTTTTATTGCTTTTTTTCTAATAAAATCAGTTTGCTACAAATATTCATTCAAATTATAATAAAACAACATTTGATAAATTTCAATATGTTATGTTTTTATCATGTCATAATTTCTCATACTTCATTTAATATGCTGCTTGGCCAACGGGCATTTTAGAAATATGTTACAATATTTAGTTTTTAAATATTTGTAATATTCACATATATTTTGATGTCTTGAATAATATTGTCGTTTAATCTATAATACCTTTGCTGATTTTCCAACTCTTTTGTTGTGATTAAGAGAAAAGTTAAAATATCCTTCAAGAATTTGTTTTTCTTTTTGCACAGCAGATCTCTGTGTTTCCATAGTCTGCAGTATCCAGTGCAAAATGAAGTCCACTTGACGGCTGATTTGGCTTTATGTGAGCATATTGGTTGAAGCAACAAGCATGAACCTTGAGACTGGATTTCAGAACTCAAATATAAAAGTATTTTCCCAATCCACTGTAACTTAAAAATACTTCTTAAGATACAGAAATATCCAATAATTGGAGAATTTAAAGGTAGTTTTCATAAAAGGAGTCTGAAAATGTATTGTACTCCTCTGTAGAAAAGAGGTATAACACCACAGGGCAGGTAAAGCTTAAGTCAAAATCATCCCTGACTATGGGAAGCAAAATCCATGATACAGCTGCACAGGTAAAATTTTAGGGAATAGCCATGTATTTTGCCCAAATCACTGGAACTATGAATTTGTGGGGATGTTCATGAGAGTGGACAGAGAATAAAAAAAGCCAGAGAATAATTGTTGATATTGATTCCATTTGAGTTTCTACAGGGAACTGACCTAACTACAAAATACTAGAAGAAACCATACAGTCAACAATAGCCATTCTAAATAGAGACCCAGGAAAGTTAGAGCTGGATGAATTGACATAACCATGTACATGACCAGTAAGGTCTGAGGTACAGTAGAGCATTCATATTATCTGTCAAAGAGAATATGTTGGGAATGTGCTTTCTTTAGTAATACAAAGAAAAGTTTTTCATTCAGCCTTATAAAGTAGATTGTTATAATGAAAGTTTTGTACTATAGTCTTTTTATTTTTTCTTTTATTAATCTGCCAAAGATGAGAATGGATACAAAAATTTTAAAATTAGATTTTGTAAGAAAATGAATGATTGTGATAGTGTTTAACCATTCAGAAAGCTTTATATGTTCTTCTGCAATAAATCAAATTGATATTTGTTTCCAAAAAAAGAATTTGTTTTTCTTTCTCTGGTATTTATTGTTTTGTGTATGTTAAAGTTCTCTGGTTAAGGATATTAATGTTTAAGACTTTTAATTGACTAATGTATCATTATGAAGTGAGTTTATCAAGGTGATATTGTTTTCTGAAATCTATTTTTGTTGTATTTTTCTTATATTAAAGTAACCACTCTATTTGCATATTATATGTACTTCCATCCTTTTAATTTTTGGTGAGGGGTTGTTGTTGGTAGTGGTGGTTTTTGTTTTTGTTTTGTTTTTTGAGATAGGGTCTCCCTATGCAGTTCAGATTGATTTTATATTTACTATGTAGCCCAGGCTGGCCTGAAACTCGTGGTGATCCTCCTGCCTCAGCTTCCAAGTGCTAGGATTACAAGTGTGTGCCATGATGCACAGGTCCTCTTTTTACATTTAAACTACTTTTATGTCTTAAACAATTTTCTGTAGGGAAGATAAATTTGGATCTTATTTGGATCAGTGTAACAATCTGTGCCTTTTAAGAAGGGTGAGTACATAAGATTATTTACATTTGCTGTGATAATTTTCTTATGATAAAATAAAACTATCTGCTTGATATGTATTTTCTACTTTTCTGCAACATATCCTCCCTTTTAAAAGTTTTTTTGTTTCCTCTTACCATTTTAAATATAATTTTATCATCCTTTTTCTGATTATGTTTATTTTGTTATTTTTGTGGTTGTGTTTGCATGCATAGTATAATTATTTAACTTAGCTTATCTTCATGTGATAGTATGCCATTTGAAATTGAAAATCAAATTAATATATTGTGAGTTATGAAGAGGTTCAGTTGTCAAAGAATTGAATGTGCACTCCCACCAAATGCCCAAAGCACATGAGACCTTTCATCTAGATAAAACCCAATGGATTTCTATAAAAAATGACATAAACTTGGAAATGAATCCTTCTTAAATTGAGACTCAGGTGAAAATCAGCTCTGGATACTGACTGGAGGAATTAGCTAAGTTGGCTTGGAATACTGACTCCCCCAAAACATGATAGATATACAACAGATATAGATATAGATATACATATAGGTATAGGTATATAGATATATATGGTGTTTGTCATATATAGATGTCATATATTCAAATAGGAGGTTTAGTCCAGTTTAGGTTATTTTGTCCTTGGTTGCAAAGTCATATGTTTAGAGAAGTTTAAATTGATTTAGAATTTTTATAAATACATAATGTTATTTATTTTTCTCGATTTTATTTTTATCAATTTTTTTTTTTTCCGATACAGGGGACTAAACTCAGGACCTTGAGTTTGCAAGGCAGGAGCACTGCTACTAAGCTAAATCCCTGGCCCTTTTCAGTTTTATTTTTAAAGGTAACTTTATTCCAAATATTCTTTAGGAGTGGAAAAAAATACTTAGCACTCAGTTATAACATAGAAAACATAATTAGACATAATTATCACATGAAAAACAGAGATAGTCTGTGCCTTAGGATAGTATAATATTGACACATGCAGGAAAAGAAAACAGGTTAATCCTGATGTCTTCAGTGAACATAGTTTTTTTCCCTTGGAGATAAAATTGCAACTAGGAACTGAGCTGTAAATAAGAACAAAATAATAACACATAATTGAGAAAAACAGCACAAATTCAAGTTTTATTTTTTTCTTGATTCATCTACCAAGATTCAATCTAAAAAGTTTACTGCCATTTGGTAACTAATATCTACGTATTCACCTATATTATATATAGATATAGATATGTATGTATAATGATATGTATGTGTGTATCAGTTGGATTAAAAACAAAACAAACAAAAACTGGTTCTGCCTTTGCCCTCCAGAATATAAGAACTATTAGTCAAAATAAAGATAGTTCAATGTAAAACAATACCTAAAATGCAAAGTAGAAAATTATAGTCAAGTTTAGGAAGACACAGGATGTTAATTAAACAAAAATATTAAACTCCAGGGCCGGAGATATAGCTCAGTGGTGCCACCACCTGCCTCATAAGCACAAGGTCCAGAGTTCAATTCCCACTACCAAAAACAAAACAAAACAAAACAAAAAAATTACATAGCCAAAGCTATTTATTTTTAATTTACAGATGTGTTAATGAATAGTAGTTACAGAAAAATGCACATGATTTTTAAAATTTATGCATATTTTTACAGACTCAATTTGTCATTTACTTTGGAGCTTTTGTAGAGAAAGTGGTCTATTAACAAGAAAATAAAATAGGGGCTTTCTTAAGTCTTCTAGCTAATCCAGACTAGAAGGAGTTACAAGCAAACTTTATTGGTGAGATTCCCCTGGGAAGCAAGTCAAAAACAGGGGAGAAAAAGAAAAAAAAGATTAATAAAAAGGCACCAAATGGCCTTGAGACTTGCACCAAGTGACCAGAAAAAAAGCTGACAAGTAGGATACAGAGAGAAGCCAGGTGCACAAAAGATAAGCTGCCCCACTGCTAAAAATACATAGGGGAAGCAGGGGAGCGGAGTCATCTAACTTTAAGGCAGTGTGTACCCACACCTATGCACTAACATATATACCTGTATATGTATGAATTCACTCTAAAGTCACTATATTATTCACCTTAGTGTCATTAGAGAGTATAATAGATATCCTCACTCCCCCTTATTACTCTATGCTAACAAAGAATAAGACACCCCCTTGCTAACCAGCTGCCCATCCCAAAGATAAGGCCTTAAAAGGTATGTGAAAGACAAGTAAACAATTAGACAGAAAGAAGCTGCAAATAGTCCACTGGAAAAAATGACGTTGAGCAGAGGGAAGCTAATCCAGTTATAGCAAGTCCCAGGTGGAGGGGAAAGAGTCACTCATCCTTCTACAAAAGCAGTTGAGAGCAAAAGGTCCATGGGTGTTCCTCTTTCCAGGGACCCCTAACCTGATTATTTCTTATCAGGGTAGCTACCTTCCTTGTCCTTTCTTCCTCCTTTTCCTCTTTACGTAAAAGTGTCTTCCTTTCATTAAACTTTATCCCTCTAACTTACTACTGGGGCTGAGTCAGGATTCCAGTGGGCTGCTCAGAGGACAGAGCAGTGATGCTGGTCCCCCAGATGTGACCCTTCCATCAGTACTTATTGTAGTAAATGTTTACATCCCTTGTGGGGAGTTGGCATGTGTGCATAACACATTTTAATTCCTTTTTTCATCTGCTTTCCTACTCCTCCATTCTCTTTCCCCCTCCCTCCATGTCTTGATTCCCTTCCTCTTTGAGAATCTTTATGACTTTAGTAATGATGTATTATTTATGTAAAATTGCACAGAATTACTATCTTTCTCTCAAAAATTTTTGAAGTTGGCAAATAAGTTTACATAAAAATTAGATAAACAATAAATTTGACTATTTTTTTAATCTGTCAAGTGTCACTTATTCTATAAAGTAATTACAAATTGAATTTATATATGTATATTATACATATATGCATATGCTCTTCTAAAATCTTAAGGGAATATGCCAATTTTAAAAATTAATACATAATAAATGTCTGCAAGCGCATTGAAGAGAGGGAACCCAAAGTAGTATAGATATTACAGAAAATGATAAGGTGTTTGTGAAAATGAAAGATGGGAATATTTATTTGCTTCATTATAATATCCATTTAATAATGAATATGTATTCAAAGTATTGTGGACCTCTTATACAACAACAAAAAATAGAGAATTATGTGTGAATCCTTCCTGAACTGCAAATGATATATGACACTTGATCATAGCCAAAAGGCCTAGAAGCAATTCAAAGGGTATATGAAATAAAAATTACAATTACTATGAATGTCATACATGCAAATTTTCTTATGTAAGGTCTTTTAAAAATTATTAGATTTTGCTAATTTTATTACAAAAGAATAAATAATTTACATTAAAAACCATCTTTGAAAATTATTATCATGTTAAATTTTATAAATCAATTTTCAATTTTAATTTAGTGCATAATTTAATGTTGGGAAGCCTCTTCTCAACATTACCTGTAGCATTCTCAGGTAAACTCTTCACCACTCACAAAGCATGTGATGATTCTTTTTTTTAAGCTGGAATATTGACTTCTATATTAAATTTAACATATTTGCTTTGCTCAACATTTGATTGTAAAACCTTTCTAACCACAACAATTTTAAAAACTACCTCATATTTTGTCTATATTTTTAAGACTACCATAAATATAGTAAACATATCAGTAATTCTTTCAAAAATATTAATTATTATTTAAAATTTTTGAAAGTTTTGTAAGGGAATTTAATTTTATTCACTAAATAATCTGTAACGGTCACCATTAAGAAAATCTACTTTAAAAGTGCATATGCCAGGGGTGGGGATTTAGCTCAGTGGTGCTGCCGCATGCCTCGCAGGCACAAGGTCCCAAGTTCAATCCCCAGTACCAAGAAGGAAAAAAACAAAACAAAAACCTGCATATGCCATTCATTGGTTGAGGGGTATTTGGGCTGTTCCCAAGCTTTAGCTATTGCAAACTGTGCTGTTATAAACATGGCTGTGCATATATTGCTGTGGTATGGTGCTTTTAATTCATTCTGGAAGATATCAAGAAGGAGAATAACTGGGTCAAATGGAACCTCTAGTTGTAGTTTTTTGAGAAATCTTCACACTGATTTCCATGGTGGTTGCCCTAGTCCACATTTCCACCAACAGGGGAGAAGGGTTCCTTTTTCCTCCCAGACCCTATGCCCATCAACCAATGAATGGATAAAGATAATGTAGTTTTCTTATACAATAGACTACTACTCTGCCATGAAGAAGAATGAGCTGCAGCATTTATAGCTAAATAGATGCACCTTGAAACCATACTCTTAAGTGAAATAAATTGGAAACACGTGTCAATATTGCGCTGTTTCTCTGGTGTGAAAGACCAAAAGTGAAAATAAGGACAAAAATGTATAATAGATATTGAGAAATTGGAAGAAAATGTTCAAATGGGAAGGGGTACAAGAAAGGAGGGATGGAGAAAGGAATGAAAAAACAAAAAAAAGTGAAAATAGGAGGAAAAAATAGAAACAAAGCTTTTGTACATAGGGAGAAGAGGAAGCATGAAGGGAGGGGAGCAATGGAAAAAAGAGGTGAGATTAGGATGTACTATGTACAGGTGCAAATTCCCTATGATGAATGTTAGCATCATGTATGTCTAACATGCACTAATAAATGTTTTGCTATTAAAAAATAAAGTGTATGTGCCATAATCCAAGACAGCTGATAGATTAAATTTCCCCCAAAATATATAATACAGTTATGATTTTCTCCTTAATGGCAGTTATATAATATTAAATATCAGACAATTTCAAAATAAACAAAGATATGTTAGTGACGTGAATTAATTTGAGTCAATTGAATTGAATCTTCTAAAGATAATAGCTAATTCTATATATTTGGCATGCTTTTACACTACAAATAAAATTCAGAAATAATATTTTGTATAACTTTCATTAATTCCACTAGTATCCTAATTAAATAAGCTACATAGATGTTTGAGGTGCTGTGTTTTAATGTACAGGTGTGTAAATGAACTTAATGTAGTTTGAATTTACTTTCATAATTATAAGAGATGAAAATGACAAATTGCTCTATTCCATTTACTAGAAAGTAGCTCATAACTAACACTAATTGCCCCAATCTTTTGTGTTTTCCAGAGTTCACATGATAAAAGCTGGAATCATATTGAAGGTTTAATTATATTTTTGCTGCTTTCTGATAATTGAGTTTGTTTGCAATCAATACTTCATCTCTAAAAATTCTGTAAATCAAGGGACAATAATATTCACTATTTGTTCAAAAAATTAAACGTGCACTACATAGCTCTTGAAGCACAAATTGTATCACCAAATCAAAGAAATTGTGAGTTTTTCCACAGGTATATTGACTTCTGAAAATATAAATGCAAGGAATTAAACCTACAGGGACTTCGAGTTAAGCTGTTGGTTGAAAGATACTGCTAGAGTAGTTTGTATTAAACTATTTATTTGACTATAAAGTCTTCACTGGCTGGTTGCCCTTGGATATGGCCTAGCCATCTCTTCCACACCTAATCAGACCCTCATACCCTATATGTTCACATTAAACATTTAAAATCTTAAACTTATACATGAGAAGATATGTCTTTTGTCTGTGCAGGGTCACATTTGATAACTTAAATTGCAATGAAAATAAATGATACTCTCCAGGAAAGTTCACAGGCAGGAATGTGTCCATAGTTCAAGTCATCTATAGATGTGAAATGCCAGGTGTCTGGCTCCATTGTTGGTGAACATAGTACATTAGCAAGAAGCCTTTCCCTGGACCCTTCACAATAACTCAGATAATCCTTTTGTGAAGGATCGTCAGTCAATGAAAAATTTAACTGCACCAGAAAGGAATTTCATTCAGGCCTAAATTACTCCAAAATTTTGTTATCCCAGCATGGTGTCATAAATAGCACTTTGAGAGAATGAGATAAGAGGATTGTGGTGATTTTGAGGCCAACCTGAAGTGCACAGTGAGCTAGGAGCCTTCTGGAACTACATAGCAAGACCATTCATAAACAAATCAGCAAATAAACAAGTAAACCACTAAATATGTAACCCATAGTTAAAAGTTGTGTAATGTCCCTCCTCCCTCTCCATTCCCCACTATCCCATTCTTGCACAAGGTACCTATATTTATATCTATGTTAGCAAACATCTTGCTTCCTGTTTCTTCTCTTACAGAACTAAAAATGAATGTTTCTATCTATAATCTTTTCTTGTTTCATTCCCAAATTATCTGCTTCTTCTGTTTGATCTAAAACCCCCATTTCCCGCCCATCTGCAGCCACTCTACACACCCTTCACAACACTTTTCTTTGTACTCTGGGTTTCCTTTTCATTTAATGAGGAACGAGACATTCTCTATTGCTCTTTCAAGGTGTGGCTGTTGATTCTCAACATGAATGTTAAGCTTTTCTCATTTTCTGAGGTGCTCTTATGTCACTTCTTATTAAAGTAACTTCTCTTGGAAAGTTCATTTTTATTTCGGAATGAGATTTTAAGCTTCAGGAACATTTATTCCCAGTTACACCAGTAGAAACTGAGAACAGAATCTGCTTCATGAAAACATGTGCTTTTAATAGTTACGGACATATTCAAGTACAAGTACTCACAAAGTTTAGACATGAACTTTGTAGGAATATTTCTTGTTTAGTATAAGTATAAAACTATTGTATAATTCTATGTGTTTCTAAACTAAAAAATCAATAAGCTTATAATAAACACTTGTGCTTCTAAACCAAATTCTATGTGTTCTAATAATAAACACTTATAATAAACAATGAATTTTATAATAAAATTTTCCATCATACTATAAATCAATAAGCTTATAATAAACACTTATTATGATACTTTCTTGGATTAGAAAATACCATTTAAGTCACTGTTTGTATCATTAAAACAGATTTCTGAAAAAGTCTATTTCTTCACAAGGTCCTTAAACTACATATCTCTAACAATATTCTACCTTATTACATTTCCAAATTAGTTAAGGCATCTGCTTTTGTGCTGGCTACATTTTTATCTATATCATCTAAATAGTATTAGTTATATATAAATGATTGCTCAATATAACATAACTCCTCCAGTTAGAAAGCAGACTAACTATATTGTATAGTTTACGTCTACAAAAATCTTTGTTCCCAATCCTGTCTACTAGCAATATTAAAAACATGGGTGCTAGAACTTTGGGGTATTATTTATGTAACCCTTAACCTAAGTATAATTCCATAACATCTTTTATTTTCTCCAGTATATGTTCAACAAAAGATACACCTTGAGATAATGCTTCATAACATCATCAAGATATTGAAGTAATGTAAAATTTTTTCAACAAACAGAAAAAATATATGTATTAATTTGAGTGTTAAAAAACAATGAAATATATTTGAAGTCTGCTTTTTGTATTAACTATAAAATGTTGGATTTGAAACACTCATATATCATATTTATATTTTTTTCACTATGACTAACATAGTCTGGGATTCTGCTTGCTAAATCTTGTTCAATTAGTGTTACCATCAGCATCGGCCAGAGAAAATAATTTGATGACATGGTATGATAGAAAAATTTGCTTAGAAAGTCATTGTTCCTATATGGAAACTAAAACTTCCCACCCTCAGCATGCATAGTCCACTGTAATTTACTTCTCTCCATCTTGCTTTCAAAAATTAGAGCTACTTTCCTTCCCCTTTTTTGGGGGGGGTGATAAAGTCACCCTTATTATAGACAAAAGTATTAGTCCAAAAGTTCTAACCTGTAATGTTTTTTGATGTCTAGAAATTTACAACCAAGTACTTCAAATTTTTGACAGTATCTCAAAGACCTTGAGGGAAAATACTTCTTCAACCAGGATTTCTTAATGCTGTTTTGTACCATAGATGACTTTGAGCCCAATAAAGGTCCTTTTTGTTATAATATTTTAAAATGCACATGTAATATAAAATACAAAAGAAATCTATGATACTGAAACAAAAGTGTTTCCAAATATGCTTTTTGAGGGAGTCTGTGTATCTGATGATAAACTTATAAAATTTACTGTCATTACCCTTGGCCATGAAAATATTTAACCCATTGAAAAGTTCATACAATTTCATCTTATATGTGTTACATAACTCAAAATGAAGGGAATTTCAATATATATGTTTTAATGCAGTTGTTTAAATCGCTTGGCAAAGCGACTATTTAGACATGTATTTTGGAGATGGATAAACAGAGGGACGAGAAGTTGTTAGAATAAACTCATTCATACCTTTATGGCAGTGGATGCGATTTGAATGTGGTGAAGTCTCCGAAGGGTGCTGTCCCTGTCAATGAAATAGGAAGCAGCTAGTTGATGTAGTGTTTCCAGAGTGACAGAAGAACTGTTGGTGCTGGAATCACTTCCTTCAGATCTCTTGCTCAGCTTCCGCTTGTCCACAAAAATTGTGAGTGACTCCTCTCCTGCATTAATAATATTTAAAATTATTCCATTTTCCACAAAAATTGAGTTTTCACTTACCTGAAGGTGAGGATGCCTAGAGGAGTGGAAGGAAGGAAACAAGTGAATAAGACCAAAATTTCAGAATTTCACGTTTTTTAAAAATTTATGAACATTTCCCCAATGACTAGATTTTAAATATACATTTAGTGAACTTTGAATATCTAGCATTTGTAGACCTATTTATATGGGTTTCGTTGAATGGAGCATGTGGTTTGACTTCATTAACACTCAAATAGCAAGTAAGAAAAAGAAGATATATAAAGTAAACTTAGTAGAGCTGAATATAATTATATTAATACAGAAAATTTTAAACCACAGAACACATACAAAATGGAAATGACAAATTATAAGCAGTCTTCAACTGTATGTTTCAAATGAGGTTAAAATACACTTATGGATATATAATTAAACAATAATAAATTCAGAAGTTCTCTACATGTGATGTACTCAATATTGTATATTAATAAGCTCTATGAAATACATTTAAAACTCCATGGAAGATTTACAAACTGGCAATGGATTTTTCAATGATTAAATTTAAAGTATGTTACAATCTAACTGTGATTGTCAATGTTCAAATGTTAATGCAAATGCATGTTATTTGAGTTAGACATGAAAAAACTGTGATCCTCAGACTTTCATATTTTTAGATATTCATCTACCATACAATTGTCAAACTTGCTGCTTTTCCTTTTTCTCGGGAATGCATCCATTGTGGAGGGCATGTGCCAACTTACAAATTGACAAGCTAGTTTTATAAAAGGCCAGTCAGATCATCTAGTAGAGTAATTTGCATTTCCTCTCTATATTTAGATTAATATCAATTTTAAATGACATATCACAAGTGATAATTCAATCTTAAGTAATAGCTCGCTCATATGTCTGTGTAAGAGATCAGACAAATTTATAATTGAGTCAGGTGTTAACAAATGTTACTTGTGAAAATCAGATCCTATTATTTGGACTGGACATGGATACAGTAAATCTGCATTTTTAGTAGAAGAGCTAAAGAACAAAATGTCTTTCATGTATCTGAATAGGCAGGGCAAATTATCAGTATCATTAGGTAATATGCATGGGAGCATCTGAAAATGAAAGGTAATCTGTATATAAAATACAAATAAAAGTAGAAAAATGTAAATCTCCAACTTATATTCTGTACTTTCCAAAGAACACCAAACTGTGGAAATTGGATTGAATGACTTTAGAATGACCTTTGCTCCTGACAAAAATGCACCCCTGTTCCTATTGAGGAAGAACAGCAAAACAAACACTCTCTACATGTGTAGAAAGAGAATCACAGTCCTGTGCTTTTTCTAAGAATTCACGCCAAAATCTATCATTTTTGCAATAGATATGTCTTTAAAAGATTAAAAATAGAGCACAAAGATATGTTGGTGAACATTTAAAGATGAAACAATAGTAAAGATCTTAATATAAGATCTATACATTTCATGACAAAAATTACTAAATGAGGAAAAAGGAAATCTATGATATAGGACTCTTAACCAAAATCAGCGTTCTGTGCTAAAGTAACACTTTTCATAAAGGAGAAATTACAAGAGTAATAGATATACTTTGCTAAAAGTGGGAGACTTTAATATACATTTTTTAGATGTAAGTAGATCTTGTGGTGGGAAAAAAATCTAGTGATAGTTATAAAACTTAGATGGTGAAACAGAAATTATAAGCAAATATTAAAAGTTATAATAGAGTGAAAAAATACATTTTCAAGTACTTGTTTTCACATCTGTAAAACTTTTATTGACCTATATTCTAGGGTAAAGTGAATATTTGCAAAGGTGACAATATATTCTATTCCAAAGAAATTCTTAGTAAATAAATATTCAAAAATACTATAATGCATTGACTAAAATATAATAAAAGTTCATAGAAAAGCAAAAAGTCATTCTGTATAGAAAAATGATTACTGTAAAACTTTTGAATGATGAGGTAAATGAAGGAAACTTTATAAATAGTCAGAATCTAATGGATAGAATGTAATGTTCAAGGAAATGTTCATAACATTATATGAGATGTTATGTAGACCTTGAAAATAAGTGAGTTAAATGTATAACTCTAAAATCAAGATGAATATGACTGAAATAATTTTATATTAAAAAGAGATAAATAGAGAAATAAAAGTATGTAACAGAGTTTTTAAAAAGTAGAAATTACTAATAAATTCAAAAGTAAAATTTTTGGAAAAATATATCAACAGCTATCAACCTGTGTTTTTTTCCATAAGGAAAATTACATAAAAATTTAGAAGGTAAATATAATGAAACAAAAACTTTTGGAACACATAAAATAATTATTTCATTAAATAATTTGGAAATAAGTTTCATTGTCACAAAAGACCTACACGCAAACAGTCTCACAAATTCAATAGGACCATAAAATTTCACAAAGAAATTCTGGTAACACTATAGTATTTAAAAATACCAAGAAATTTTACATTCTTGGAAATATTTCCAGCTCAAATTAAATGATGGAAAAAACACAAGTTTATTTTGATAAGCCAAGTGTAAAATTGACACAAAAAACTAGAAAAGGTCATCAAAACAAACAACAGATAACATAATTTATGAATAGCAACACAAAATCATAAAGCACATGTTATATGTGGAGTATTAAATTCTATGCATTTCAAAACAATTGAGAACTAAGTTACGATTCTACTTACAGTGATGGATAAGATCACACCATTAAAAATGGAATGAAAAAGCAAATTTTATATCATCAAATTTATAAACTAGTGCTAAAGTAAAACAAATAGTTTTGAACAGATGGCATGACTTTTATTTGAACAGTAATATTTAACATTAAGTACATCAAATTTCTTTATCTTAAAGTACAATAGTAATGTATTTATATTAAAAAAACTGAATAAGTCACTTTTTTGCTCCTTGCATCTAGTCATGCCAATTATAAATTTTAAATGAAAAAAAATTTTGAAGTAAAATTTACCAGGCAATCTTTCTAAAAGTGTAAGAAAAATTGAGAACATTGTACTCTATGTGAATGTTATAAATTTATATAAATAAAAAGCTTAATATCTATATATAAATAAACAGACAAATAGAAGAGAAAGTATCCATAAAATAACAATTACATCTGGGATTTAGCAGTATATAAGATTGGTTTATGAATTCACAGGGGAAAAATAGACTTAAAAAATAACATTGTGACATCATAAATAGCCATGTAAAAAAATAAGGTGTATGGTTGTATACTAGAATAAATTCCCAACATGTTAGAGCCATAAACCTTTAATGAAATAAGCCTAGTCAAGTCCAAGGGGAAAAAAATGAAAATACCAATCAAGTGTTTATAACTAAAAAATCAACAGCTGATGAAGTTAATTAACTGGATCTGGTAAAATTATATTTTTACTTAACAGAAAACATTATAAATAAGACAAATTATGCATTGGTAAAAATGTATTTAAAACTCATAAAACAACTAACAGTTTTATTACTCTAAAATTGTAAGAGCTTATGAAAATCAATGATGAGTCAGACAGAAAAAGAGAAAAAATACAGGAAAAAAGTATTAAAATAAGAATAGATAAAACGGTCCTTTTCATTTTGAAAAGCTATTTAACATGAGGTATAGAATGAGAAATGCCAATTAAAATATATCAACATTACCTCATTATTATGAAATTTTTAAAAATCCAAAATTTTGACAACCTGAGCAAAACTCTTTGAAAATTAGGAGTCTCCCACTGTATTGCTATTGGGCTAGCAAAATGGTACAACTCAGAGGGAAACTTGGCAAGCATTTATAGTGATTGACTCAGCAGTCCTACTTTCAAGAATCTACTCTAAAGATGTACTGGATAAAATGTGCAAAAGTTTTCTAATTGTTATTTTATCTGTCAGATTTGGAAACAATATAAATACCTACTCACAGAAATTGAAGGATGCTACAATCCAAGGGTAGATTATTGTGCAACGGGAAAATAGCAATATGTGTATCACACCTGCACACTTATATGATAAAGTTAAATTATAGTATATGAAATGTTTCAGAAGTGGCTGTTAACAAAAACCAAAAGAGAAAAAAAGCAAAAGGGAAGAGACAAATATATATATATGTATTTCTTTTTATTTAAAAATAAAGCAAACACTGGAAAGAGTAACCAAAGACTTATCTAAATTTTACCTACAGGAAAAGGAAGGGAAGGAGATAGAGGAATGCCTTTGGAACAAAGGTCCCTCTCCATATATATACACACATATATATATGTATATATATGCATATATATGTATATATATGCATATATATACATATACATACATACATATATATACATACATATATATACATACATATATACATATATATATACTTTGCTATGATGTGTAAGAACCAAAAATACTTTAAGAATTTAATTTATTTGTTTATAAAAATATCAAGTTAAAAGTAGTAAAGTCATCTGCAAAATTAAATAACATAGGAAGTTTATCAAAATAATTAATTTATGTTAATTAAGAAGAGAGTGGTTGAAAATGACAATAGCCAAAACATAGAAGCATTCTAAGTACCCATCAATGATGATGAATGGATTAAGAAGTGTGGTATATATACATAATGAAATATTTTTCAGCCATAAAAATCTACAAAATTATGTCATTTATGGGAAAATGAATTGAACTGGAGATTATCATGCTAAGTAAAATAAGCCAGACTCAGAGAATAAGTATTGTATGATTTCCTTTATATATATGGAATCTAAAAATGAATAAGTGAGACAGAGAGAGAGAGAGAGAGAGAGAGAGATGACATAAAAGCACAGAGGCAAAAAGAACACATTATAATTAGACACGAGGAAGAGAATAAGGAAGAGGACATGAGTTCTCACAACTCTCATTAAGTGTTGGGCACAGGTTTAAAATGTTAATTCATAATACAAGCTTTCTTAAGTAATTGGTAAGTTAATGGCTAATATAGTGATGAAAATGGAATTCTAGATGATTTAGTAGTCCCCAGATTATTGTATTAAAAGTACACAAAAATTTTTTGGAAAAACTCCCATTGCTACATTCACAGTGGTTTCTGAAGATTTCTACGTTTAAAAGGAAGCTTACTAATTTATATATGCATATGTGTGTATTATACACATAATATATTCTTCAATTCAATGATATATTAAATTCAAAAATATCAGCTCAATTGACGAAATGAACCATAGTTTTGTCTTGTAGAGATGCAAGAAGACTATGTAAATATTTAAAAAGATATTTTCAATAGGTCTCCCTTTGTATCATAGTGAATTTTTCCATTATTGGAGATATTTAAACACTAACTGAAAAACTATCACTGAGCAGAAGAGATTATTTATTGGAATTATGATTTCTGGGAAGACAAAGAAATGTAGAATTAGTTGTTATATTTTTGTGTAAATGCTCCAAGTTTTACTCTTAAACAGATTTTAGTTCTCAACCTACCTTCAATTTAGTAACTGAATGATATTAAATAATGTAACTTAAAACTTCCTTTTCTCTCATAAAATAGAAGCATAATCATTCTTTTCTCAGAGAGCAACTGTAAGCTTGAAACTTAATTGTAAAGTGTATAGAATATGATTAGAATACACTAAGAATTCAAAAGTTGTTAACATGCTATTACTCTCCTTTAGTCACTATAACTCTTTAGAACTACATAAAGAAACTCTTTCCACTCCTGGACAATTCTAATAATTTTAAGTGTTTTCTATTATTTGTGAAGAGCGAAAGGCTGCCTACCTGCTTCTTTTACAAATTCATTGACACTGTCCTATAGTCCTCATTCATACGCAGTGAACAAAAATCCCCCAATGCACTTCTCTAAATCCTTTCTATAGGCTGTGATCAAAATATACAGTATATTTTTAGATTTAAAAATACTCCAGATTCCTTGGAACACATTTATCCTATCATTCTTGCCACTCTCTGAAGCAGTTTGTGAAGTTCTCTTTCATGAGTGTCCTTACTAGGTGTGATCAAAACACAGTAAATGTTGCCCAGCCACATCCGATGGAAAGGGAGGTTTGTAAAGAAATGACAGTATGTGCTCACCCACTTTACCTACTGATTTACTTACCACTTAATGATCCTTCTAGGATCATCCAATTTCTGAGTATTCCTCAAAGTCAAAGTGACTATGAAAGGTAAATGTCTCCTCAGGACATTGAGGACATTGAGGCAGTCACAATAGCACAACTAAAGACACTAATAAAAGCAGACTTCTAGAACCATTTCCAAGTGTCAAGAATGATGGGATGCATGTGTTTAAAGACAGGGGGAGTGTCTGAAAGGACGTTAGTGACAATGCATCTTTTACTGTATTATTGTTTTTAAATTTAAATATTGTGTTTTGATCACATCTTTTATGCCATTCCTTTCCTTGTTAGACATTCATATACTTTTTTATTAATGGGACTCCAGTTAATCATACCTCACCTTAAAAGGTAAGAATATCATATGCTTTTTTTTTTATTAAATTCTTTTATTGGTACATTGTAGGCATACAACACAATTACATTTCTCATTGGGAAGTGTACCTTTACATAATGCACCTTGGTTCTTATTTTTTCCCCATTCCTAGCCCTCCCTTCAACCCCTCCACCCTTCACTATTTACAAAGACTTTATTTCAATTTTTTCCATTTCTCATCGTTTTTCCTTTCCGTTCTTTTCTTTCCCCTGCTCCTCCCACTACCTCTTCCCCTTTGGACCATTTCTACCTATTTTACATTATCGATTATTCATTCTAATCATTGGTACATTTTAGGTATACAATATAATGACATTCATCATTGGAAGTTTGCACCTTTACATAGTCTCTTTTGGTTCTTATTTTTCACCCTTGCCCAGCCTGCCCTTCAACCCCTCCATTCCTCCTTATTTACAAAGATTTTGTTCCTATTTTACCATTTTCTCATATTAATCTGACTTCCTTCTATCCTTTCCCCCAGCCCTCCCACTTCCTTCCCCTTTGCCCCTTTTCTTCCTATTTCACATTACCTATTATACATTTAGTCCTTATTTGCACTTTCAGTTTCTCACACCAGAGAAACTATTCGGTATTTATACATGTGTGTCCTATTTATTTCACTTAAGAGTATTGCCTCAATGTGCATCCCCTTAGCTATAAATGTCTCTAATTTCTCATTTTTTATGGCTGAGTAGTACTCCATTTTATTAAAAAACCACATTTTCTTTATCCAGTCTCCAGTTGATGGGCATTTGGGCTATTTGCAAATTTTAGCTGTTACAAACTGTGCTGCTATGAACATGGGTGCACATATATCACTGTGGTATGATTCTTTTAATTCTTTGGGGAAGATCCCCAGCAGTGGAATAGTGAGGTCAAATGGGACTTCCAGTCCCAGTTCTTTGAGGTATCTCCATACAGATTTCCACAGTGCTTGCACCAGTCTACACTCCCACCGGCAGTGGAGCAGGGTTCCTCTTTCCCCACAGCCCTGCCAGCATTTGTTATTGGTTGATTTCATGATAGCAGCCATTCTTTCTGGAGTAAAGTGGAATCTCAGCCTTGTTTTCATTTGCATCTCTCAAATGACCAGTGAGGTTGAACATTTTTTCATGTATTTATTTGCTATTTCTACTTCTTTGTCTGAGAAATGTCTGTTCATTTCAGATGTCCATTTTTGGACTGGGTCTTTAAATATGGGAGGTCTGATCTTTTTAAGTTCTTTATAGATTCGAGATAGTAGACCTTTGTCTGAGGAAGAGCAGGTGAAGATTTTTTCCCACATTGTGGGTTGTCTCTTCACACTGCTGGTGGTTTCTCTTGCTGTGCAGAAGTCTTTTAATAAGAAGACATTCCACTTGTTGATTGTGCTAGTGCATGGGCAACTGAGGTTTTGTTAATAAAATCTTTTCCTACACTGATGTCTTCAAGTGTTCTACCTAACCTCTGTTCCAACTGGTTCAGAGTTTCTATTTTAATATTTAGATCTTTAATCCATTCTGATTTTAATTTAGTCCATGGTGAGAGATACAGGTCTAGTTTTAATCTTTGACAAGTTGAAGCCCAATTTTTCTAGCACCATTTATTAAAGAGGCTATCTTTCCTCCAGTGAGGGTGTTTGGCACTTTTATCAAAGATGAGATGGCTGAGTGCGTCTGGCATTGTTTCTGCATCTTCTAATCTCTTCCACTGGTCCTCAGGTCTGTTTCTTTGCCAGTACCATGCTGTTTTTATCAGAGTAGCTTTGTAGTGTAGTTGCAGGTTGGGGATTGTGATACCCCCTGCCATGTCTCTGTTATCTAGAATTGCTTTTGCTATTCTGGGTCTCTTCTTGTTCCAAATGAATTTTTGGATTGCTTTCTCATGGTCCATGAAGTATGCTGCAGGGATCTCAATCGGAATTGCATTAAATCTATATAGCAGTTTTGGAAGTATGGCCATTTTCACTATATTAATCCTTCCTACCCAGGAGCAGGGGATGTCTGTCCATTTTCTAATATCATCTTCAATCTCTCTTTTCAGAGTGCCATAGTTTTCAGAGAAGAAGTCTTTGATTTCTTTTGTTAAGTTGATTCCTAGGTATTTCAGTTTTTTGGATGCTATTGTGAAAGGAATTATTTGCCCTATTTCTCTCTCAGTGAGTCTGTCACGGGTGTAGAGGAAAGCTATTGATTTTTGTGTGATGGCCTTGTAACCAGCTACTTGACTGAATTTGGTTATTAAGTCTAGAAGACTTTTTGTGGAGTTCTTGGGGTCTTCTATATAGAGTATCATGTCATCTGCCAGTAATGACAATTTGGCTTCTTCATTACCTATCTTTATTCCTTTTATTTCTTTCGTCTAATTGCCATGGCTAATGTTTCCAGAACTATATTGAACAAGAGTGGTGATAGCGGACATCCTTGCCTTGTTCCTGATTTGAGTGTGAAGGATTTCAGTTTTTGACCATTTAGTATGATATTGGCTGATGGTTTTTCATAGATGACTTCTATCAGTTTGAGGTAGAGACCATCTATTCCAATTTTTTGTAGGGTTTTTATCATAAATGCATGTTGGATTTTGTGGAATGGTTTTTCTGCATCAATGGAGATAATCATATGGTTTTTGTCCTTGGCTCTATTGATATAGTGTATTACATTGATTGATTTGCATATATTGAACCATCCCTGCATCCCTGGGATGAATCCCACTTGATCAGAGTGTATGATCTTCTTGATGATCTTCTGCATTCTGTTTGCCAGTATCTTATTAAGGATTTTTGCATCTATGTTCATTAGTGAGATTGGCCTATAGTTCTCTTTTTCAGTTGGGTCTTTCTCTGCTTTGGGGATCAAGTTGATGCTTGCTTCCAGGAAAGAATTTGGGAGTATTGCTTCCCTTTCAATTTCATTGAAGAGTTTAAACAGGAGTGGCAGCACTTCCTCTCTAAATGTCTTGTAGAATTCAGCAGTGAAGCCATCAGGGCCTGAGCTTTTCTTAGTTGATAAGTTTTTAATTACATTTTCAATTTCATTGGTAGACATTGGGTTGTTCAGACTTTTTAGGTCTTCTTCGTTCAACTTTGGTAATTCATATGTATCTAGGAATCTGTCCATTTCTTCTGTGTTGTCCATCTTATTGGTGTATAGGTTCTGGAAGTAGGTATTGATGATCTTCTGGATTTCTGCTGGGTCTGTTGTCATTTCACCCTTTTCATTCCTAATTGCATGGATTTGGACCTTTTCTTTCCTTTTTCTGATAAGGTTGGCTAAGGGTTTGTCAATTTTGTTGATTCTTTCAAAGAACCAACTCTTGGCTTCCTTGATTTTTTGTATTGTTCTCTTAGTCTCCATTGCATTGATTTCTCCTCTGATCTTTATAATTTCCCTCCCTTATATGAGCTCTGGGGTTGTCCTGCTCTTCTTTTTCTAGAAGCTTGAGGTTCAGCATCAGGTTGTTTAATTGGGCTCATTCTGTTTTCCTAATATGCGTATTCACTGCTATGAATTTCCCTCATAAGACTGCTTTCTTTGTGTCCCGTAGATTCCAATATGTTGTATTGTCATTGTCATTTAATTGAAGGAACTGTCTGATTTCTTCTTTAATTTCCTCTGTGACCAATTGGTTATTCAGAAGTGTGTTGTTCAATTTCCATGTGTTTATGAAATTTTTTGAGTTTGTTTTGCTATGGATCTCCAATTTCATTGCACTATGGTCTGATAATATACAGAGGATAACTTCAATTCCTTTGCACTTACTTAAACATGTTCTATGTGTGAGTATGTGGTCTATTTTTGAGAATGACCCATGTGCAGCTGAGAAGAATGTGTATTCTGATTTCGTGGGGTGGAAGACTCTGTAAACATCTGTTAAGTTCATTTGTTCAAGAGTTCGATAGAGTTCTAGTATTTCATTACTTATTTTTAGTCTAGTTGATCTATTTGTGACAGTGGGGTGTTGAGGTCCCCCACTACAATTGTATTAGTGCATATATGACTTTTCATGTCTGTTAGTATTTGTTTTATATAGTTGGGTGCACTAGTGTTTGGTGCATAGATATTTATGATTGTCATCTCTTCCTCTTGGATTCTTCCCTTTACAAGGTTGTAGTGTCCTTCTTTGTCTCCCTTAATCAGTGTTGGTTTGAAATCTACTTGATCTGTAAAGAGGATAGCTACTCCTGCCTTTTTTTGGGTTCCTGTCACATGGAGTATTGTTTTCCACCCTTTAACTTTCTGTCTATGAGTTTCCTTTTGAATTAAGTGTGTTTCTTGTATGCAGCACATTGTTGGAGTTTGCTTCTTGACCCATTCTGCCAGTCTATTTCTTTTGATTGGTGAATTGAGACCACTAACATTGATGGTTATAACTGAAACATATTGACTTGTCTTTGCCATGACTTTTTCTTTTTGTTGGGTTCTCCCCCTTTACATTTAATTTCTTGTTGTGCCAGATGGATTCATTCTGCTTTGCTTTCTGGGGTTGTGATCATCAATGTCTGTTCCTAGGATATTGTATAAAATTCTTTGGATTGCTGGTTTGGTATTCACGAAGTTCCTAAGGTGCTCTTTGTCATGAAAGTATCTTATTTCTCCATCCATTTTGAAAGATAGTTTTGCAGGGTACATCAATCTGGGTTGGAGGCAGTTTTCTTTTAGGGCTTGGAATATGTCACTCCAAGCTCTTCTGGCCTTGATGGTTTGTGTTGAGAAGTCTGCTGTGATTCCGATGGGCTTTCCTTTGTATGTGATTTGTTTCTTTTCTCTGACTGCTTGGAGAACTTTGTTCTTCTGTTGTGTTTCTGGAATCTTTACAATTATATGCCTATGTGTAGATTTTTTTGGATCAAGGCTATTTGGAGTCCTATATGCCTCACTTATCTGTATGTCAAGCTCTTTCCCCCTGCTTGGGAAGTTTTCTGCCATTATTTCTGTGAAGAGATATTTTTATGTCATCTCCACTCTCTCCTGTTTCTTCATTGAGCCCAATCAGTCTTATGTTATTCTTCTTTGCATCATCTAGCAGCTGCTGGATTGATTTCTCATGTTCCCATATAATTTTGAAGCAATTTTTCTTTTCCTGGTCACTAATTGCAATCTTATCTTCTATATCTGAAATTCTGTCCTCACATTGGCTCATTCTGCTGTGTAGACTTTTAATGGAGTTTTTCATGTCCTGGAAATCTATTTGCATCTGCTTTATGGATTCCATTTGTTTCTTATGTTGGGATTCCATCATGTTCCTCAGCTCCTCTCTAGATTTATTAATCATATCTTGCACTAGAAGCACAATCTCTCCTGTTATCTGAGAAATTATTTCTGATTTCATTTTTTCCAGATCCCCTTTTGTTTCCAGTTCAGTGGGTCCAGGTGGTTGAGTATCAGAGTGTTTCATTTCATTTCCCTTTGGGGTTGCTATAGGTGATCTGGAAGTCTGGTTTTGAGACTTATTTATGTGTTTTCTCATTTCGACTGCGGTGTGGGTCTGTTAGCGCCTGCATGAATTACCTCCTCTGAGCTGGGAGAGGTGGGACAGGGGCCAGGAGCAGCCGTAGGGATGGTCGTCCAAAAGCCCTTTCCTGTGGGCTGGGAGCAGCGGGAGGGATGGTGGCCAGGAAGTCCCTTCCTCTGGGCAATGAGCAGCAGGACAGAAGGTGGCCCAAAAGCCTTTTCCTCTGGGCTGGGAGCAGCGGGAGGGATGGTGACCGGGAAGCCCCTACCTCTGGGCCAGGATCAGCGGGACTCAGTACCGTGGTCTGGTGGTCTGTTGTCCTCTGCGTCTTTGTAGTGTGGAATCAGGTGGCTGCCTGTCTGCAGTGGGGTGATTCGGCATCTTCCGCGTGACTAGGGACCTCTGTAGGGCATGCGCAGACCTGCCTGTCTGCAGCGGGGTGATTCGGTGTCTTCCAAGCGACTCAGGACCTCGGTAGGGTGTCCACAGACCTCATCATATGCTTTTTTAAGGCAAGTTAAAATTACTTGATTTAAGACTATCTTTCAAATATTACACTGTTCTGTAACACAATTTCAAAATGACACATAGCAAGAGCCAATGATCCTTGTTTTCGAAAGGCCTTCATTGTAACAATTGAAATGATAAATCAAAGAATAATATACGTTTAAGCATAGATGAACATAGGCAAATGGTGGTTTAAATCATCATTTATAAGAGAAGTTTTCTTTCTCTCTCTTTAAAGAAATAAAAATTCATTTCTTTTCTTTCTCATGGTATCTATATTTGTTTATAAATTATGAATTACTATGTCTTCTCATTCCCACCCTAAAAAATAAATATATATTTCAGACAAAGGGGAATATCAAATAAGAAATATTATTGCAAATATTAATATAAGTTTTAAACTCATTTTATTTATTTTTTTTTCAGTTTGAATTACAGAACTCTGGCGTGAATAGGCTATACTGAGGAGTGAAAAAACATGGGGTTTAGAATCAGGCGTGTAAGGGCAAATGCTGACAGCATACAATCTCTTGACAGCTTTCGGATGCTGTTAAAATTATATGATGAAAATTGATGAATGTTTACATTTTAAAAAATATATATTATTGTAATAGACATATTGTCATTCATCCCACTTAGAATACACTCCCCACCTCATCAGGCTAATGCAATCCCCCAGGCTTTCTGAAGCAGTTTATAAAATTCTATTTCATGAATGTATTTAGTTGTGTTTTTGTAGCTGCTTCAATGTCCTGAATGTATTCATCAGGTCATCTTTTATTTAGTGAATAACCAGAAGTCCCATGTGTCAGAATCAGTGAATAAGGTGGATGAGGAAAACATACACTGCTTTTATAAGTCTGCCTTGCTTTTGTATGGCACTCAGCAGCAGCATTCACTGAATTTTGATCAGACTTCATAAAGACACTCATAAAAGAGGACTTCCTGAACTGATTCAGAAAGTGGTAAGAATGATGGGATAAATGAGTTCAAAGGGAGAAGGAAATGTTTTGAGGGAGATTGATGCAGTATGTCTTTCACTGTAAATTTTCTTAAATTTAAATATTCAACATATAGTTCAATTATACCTTGTACATTTTTTCTTAGCCTTCCAACCTAAAATGTACCAATATACTTAATGGGAAAAAAATGAAATATCATTCTCTCATTCTCTCAGGTCTTTGGAAAGGTTAAAAATTATAATTCCTCTACAGAATTGCAGGACACATATTATATTCACAAAAAATGTTGATTTCTTATCCTTTCCTGTTTTTATTACAGCCTCATAGGAAATGAGGAGGTTATAAATGTATAAGTGTTTTAGATTATTGAATTTCATCACAGGACCTTGGATTTAGTCAAAGCTGCTTCCTAGTGTTGTTTTAATGAAAATATTGGAATCGTTAAAGATATTAGTAAGCTATCATTTCCAATTAGCTGCTAAAGAGACTTCACACACAAGTTGCTCCTGCTTCGTCCCCATTGTAATATATTAGTTCATGTATGCAAAAGCCTCCCTGGCACTGAAGTATGAGAGCCCACTAAAGCTGCAGAACAAATTACTTAGTTGTTCTTTTATGAATGTCCCTTTCTAACCTTCATTACACCAGGCCAGACTATTATTTGATGTAAGCTGGCTAGCAGCTGCTAAACTTATAAATCCATATTATATGCGATGGATTATTAAATAAGATTTTTGGCAAATTCTCTCAATATACATAAAGAATAAGCCTATTTTTTTTCTCTAAGAGCTTTGGCTTTGTTAAAAAAATGTGCCTGTCACAAAACACTTGTAATATTTATATTTTCAGCACTGAGATTTTTATAGTCAATATTGAGAAAGAAGAATGTACTTGTGAGTTTTACTATACATTTTCCATTCAATTATACAAGCTCTTTAGAATTCTCTGTAAATGGTATGAAATATTCAGATTTGAAAACTCAACTAAAATTGTGTTCAGAGGTAATCTTTTTATTTAAAACAGCTGTGGCTCATAAGTATGAGATGATTACTAAGGGACACTAATGTATTTTATAATGTGATTTTAAGAAGGATTGCACACTCTGAGTCTGTTAGAATTCAAAAGGGATGAATGATTATGGTATAAAATATATGATTACTCCATATGGAAATCATGCAGATGAGACTTGTCCAACTAAAAGTTTGTGATAGTTTAAGGACATTAAGAACATATATTGAAAGACAATTTCATAAAGAATGAAAAACAGAAGATGAACACAAATTACAATCTAAATATTACATGAGTGTGATATTTAGTTATGTGTTGACTTAAGGGAGTAAGAGATGCACAGCAGATCAGGAAACCACGGTTCTGGATGTTTCTGTGCATGACTGACATGTAGGCCAGCAGACTGAGGGAAGAATCTCCACCTGAGATGTGGGTTGTACCAAGCAATAGAATTATAGCCTGGATGGAATATAAGGAAAAGAAGACAGAAGCGTTTCCATTTTGAAGACCTCTGGTCTTCCTGGGTAGGTTTGTCTTTTGGTGCTATGGCTTTGGACATCAGTCTCCACATCTCTAGTTTTTTCAGTGTGGACTTACAATGACGAACTTATGGTGAGCTCAGAAGTCTTAGATCTTGGACTTAGATCTTGGTGCTGCATCTTTGATTCCCCCTGTTCCTCTCTTTTTGGCTGAGTAGCTGTGGGATCCTGTGGCTCTCCAGCATGGAGACGGCCAATGTGGACTCTCCAACCTCTGATCCTTGAGCCTACCTAATAAATGCTGTTGCATTTATTATATATACTGTTCCTCTATAGAAACCTAATATAAATCATGGAACTGAGATTAGTTATAGACAAACAGAATTTTAAGGATGAATTTTGAGAATAGTTTAGGATTCCTGCAATTGGCTCTCTAATTGATGAGACCTAAAGTTTCCATGGTCTTTCCTTCTGATAATGCAGAGAATGTTGATAGTTCATAGTGTGAACTGTTTAAAGTAATATGCAATACATGTCCTTTTGATTATCCTAATTTGAGACTTGTTAGACCCAAGGAATTCAGTGTGTTTGAACATTTTTTACATTTTTGGAAGAGTAAGTTTTAGCCAAAGACTGACTCACCATGGCCCAATAGTTCCCTGAATCCATCCTTTCATTTTCCCAGTTCCAGAATGCATAATTGAGACAGATATACTTAGCACTTGACAGAATCCCCATATTGATTCCCTGACCAGTACAATGAGGGCTATGATGGTGAAAAAGACCCAAAGGGAGACAACAGGAGTTGATTTCTACCTGAGAAAATAGTAAATCAAGGACAATATCACATCCCTGAAGGGAGAGAGAGATTACTGCCACCATCAAGGACTTGAAAGATGCAAGACCTCTCTCAATTTAGTTCTCTTATGTGACCTGTGCACAAAATACATAGGTAAGGAGAATGACAATGGACAGTACTCTATCCTTAATGAAGCGGTGATTCTAATTGCAGCATCTGTACCAGATGTAGTTTCTCTGCTTGTGTAGATTAATATGTTTCCAGGATCTGGTATGCTCTATACCTACTGCAAGGCCCATGAGAAGCAGTTTACTTTCAGGTGGGATGATTAGCAATATATCTTTACTGTCCTACCTCATGGGTACATCAACAGCATGTAAATGGTATGAAATATTCAGATTTGAAAACTCAGAGTTCATTTTTATTTTTTAAAAACCATGGCTCCTAAGTATGACATATTTCTAAGGGACACTGATACATTTTGTGATGTGACTTAAAAATGATTAAACATTCTGATTCTGTTATAATGTGAATGAGATGAACAATTATGGATATAAAAAGATGTGATTATTCCACATAGAAATCGTGCAGATGAGACTCGTCCAACTGAAGTTCTGTGATGGTCACAATTTACTTCTCAGGAACCTTGATCAACTTTTTCTTCCACAAGATATCACACCAGCCCATTACATTGGCGATATTATCCTGATTGGATCAAGTGAGCAGGACGTATCAGAAATGTATTGTTTAAATATTTGTATTTTACAAGAAGGTAAATAAATTCAGCCAATATTTAAGGGTCCTCTACCTCAATGAAATTGCTTTCAGCCCAGTGGTGTGAGGCATGCAGGTATATCTCCTCTAGGAACAATGATCATTTCCTGGATCTGGCCCCTCCCATAACCAAGTAGGGGGCATAAAACCTACTGGGCCTATTTTGATTTTGGGGGCAACATACGCCTCTCTTGGTTTTGTTATTCTGTCCCATTTATTGAGTGACTCAGAAATCTGCTAGTTTGGAGTGGGAATCAGAGAAAGAAATACTTCTGCAAAAGGTCCAAGCTACTATACAGGCAGCTCTACCACTTGGACTATGTGATCCAGCCGATTCAATGGCCCTTTAATGTCCATAGGGATAAGGAAGTTGTATGAAGCCTTTACCATAGGTGATTCACAGTGATGTCCCTTAGGATTTTTCAGGAAGGGTCTGCCATCATCTTCAAACAACTACTCTCACTTTAAGAATGGCATGCTTTGAGCCTCAGTAGAAATTAAATGCTTGACCATGGGACATCAGGTTATAATGCAACCTGAGCTGCCCATCATGCACTGAGTGTCATCCATCACAACCATTGATAAAGTAGGATATCACCAAATAGAAGTGTATATATAAGTGATTGGGACTGAGGAAATTCTCAAATTAGAAGACAGTTACATGAACAAGTGATCCAAATGCCCATAGCTCCTACTGCTGCTATACAGTACTACCTTTTGCCCCCCTGGATGCATGTATGGCCTCAAAGAGTACACTGTATAATAAGTTGACACAGGAAAATAAGACTGGTTCCAAATTTAAAATGATTCTACATGTTATGCAAGCACTGCATGAAAGTTGACAGCTGCAGCAATATCCTTTTCCACAACACCAATAAAAGACAGTGAAGGAAAATATTCATAGTGGCAGAATTTTTGGGCCATTCATGAGATCATATATTTTGCTTAGAAGAAAAAAAAATGGCCAGATGTGAGATTATATACCAATTTAAGTCCTGTAGCCAGTGATCTGACTGAAAGTTAAGGATTTTGAAGGGAATATGATGGAAAATTGATTACAATGATATTAGGGAAAGAAGTACATGAACAGAGCTTTCCACATGGGTGAAGGATGTGAAGATATTCTTGTTCCATGGAAATAACACACCAAAAGATGACCTCGGTAGAAGAGAATTTTAATTTAATAATCAAGTGACTTGTTCTGTGGATAGCAGTCAATCTCTTTCCTCAGCCACTTCTGTCATTGCAAAATGAGGTCACGAAGAAAATGACTATGGTGGCAGGGATGGAAATTAGCCATGGATTCTGCAATGTGGACTTCCACACACTAAGGCTGATTTGACTATGGCCCCTGCTGAATGGTCAATCTACTAGCAGTAGAGAAGAACACTAAATGCCCAGTACGGCACCAAGCTCTAAAGGGACTTATGGTGTTGGCAGAAATGTTTTATCTACACTGCCCAGGGGAAATTGGACTACTTCACAATGTGGGTAAGGAAGAAAATGTTCAGAGTACAGGTGATCTCTTAAGCCATTTCCTAAATTACCATGTCATCATGTCCTGTTATTAAGCTCAATGAGAAACTATAAAAACCCATTTCAGGCAGGATGACAAAGAGCCAGAACATTAAGGAATGAAGGTGTGTGTTAACTCATCAGGAAGAAGCAAGGCTTGCTGAGGTACTAGGGAAACCAAGGGAATACAAATATAGTAGGAGAAGATATTTATAAATATCTTCTACAACTACATGACCAGTTATAGAAAGGATTGTAATCATGATGAATATTTCTTTGCTATTTTCTTAATATACTTCTGCATGTATACATATATATATGAAACCCATATCTCTTCTTTAATTGCATTTCATAATTCATTTCATTTTCATTCCATTACATAATATTGATTAACTTAATACAGGCAATTAAGTAAAATTATTTAATTTGTAAAACTACAATATAAGATTAAATTTAGAATGTGAAGGCAGGTGTAACTGTTATCCAATGCTGGCTAGGGAATTAAGAGAATTTTCATTTGTACATGGGATAGCTGTATCACGTTAGGTATGATTATGAACTTGCTGTTGTATTTGGAGGCTTAGAGGACTAAAAACTTTTCCTATGCTATGACCCTTAAAATTATGTTTTTATTCTGATATTTAAGTCATTTATGTTAAACCCACAAAACATAAATTAAGGAACTTTCATGCTCTTTACTTTTCATTGAGTTTTCTCCAGCTTGATTTCCATATGTAGAATTATGGAGGATAGGAGAAATGTTTGGAAGAATCACAATGGATATGATGATAATTAAATATATCTTAGGAATAAATAAATAAGAATGATGTGATAGATTATATCATGCTTTGCATTTATTTACAGGCCTGACATGTATGCACACATGCATACGTGGACTGATGTTCCATTGTAGAGAAGAATTATAAGTAATTCACGAGTGTATTTGCTTCATTGTGGTGTGGAAAGGGGAAATACTTTGGTCAGTGGAATGCAAGTGAACCAGATATATGTCATGATCCACTAAGGCATCACTGAGTTTCATCTCTTCTCTTTCTCCCAGGAGGATACCATTCTCCAAAGAAGGCATTTTCCTTCAAATTGATTTCCAGAATGAAAAGACTCACAGGAAGAAGTACAAGGTATACACAGACATCAACGTGCATTATAACTATGATTATTGTTATAATTCAATAATATTTAGGGTCTTTTGTTGAACTGCAATAGAACTGACTCTTACTGTTGGCTGTATTTTATTTCATTTATTTTATATTGGCTACAGCCTTTGTTAACCTACTGACATCAACTTAAATTTTACTCCCCAAAATGTATTTATGATAGAGGCCCACCTTTTCATTTGACTTCCTCACATTTGAAGATGTTACCATTGTTCATGTTTTGCTCTAAGTTATATTTATTTAAAAATCATTTTTTCCTTAAATTCTTTTATTGGTACATTTTAGGTATACAATACATTTACATTTATCATTGGGTACTTGTACCTGTACATGATGTATCTTGGTTCTTATTTTTTCCCTATTCTCTGTCCTCTCTTCACCCCCTCCAACCTTCTCTATTTACAAAAACTTTGTTTCCATTTTTTTCTTTCTCATAACTGGAGGGGAGGGGGAAAGGAAAGAAGGAAAAGGAAAAAATTAAAAATTATTATTTGAAGGGAAATCTTTCTCACAGGAATAAATCTTACAGATGTGGCTTAAATGTAGGTTTTGCATTTGAAGTAAACTTTTATCTCAAAAATATTTTCCTCTATTTGGGAAAGAGAGATAGTATTCCTTGTGTTAGAATCTGCAATATTTAGGGTATTGTACCCCAGCAAGTTATAGTCACTTTACTATTTTCCTTTGTTCTCACCAGTTTTCACTATCTCCTAACATGTTAAATCCTGGTAATCCTACCTACCAATAGAGAATTATAGGAGGAAAAAGATAGTGTTGTAAGAAAATGATAGATGTAAGTAGTAGGAAAATACACCTCTGTCAAGATGTTGAAGCACATATATAGTATTTAAAGAAAAAAGAAACAGACATGTTGGCTCAACACCTATCAACATCATTAAGATATGGAAAGAGGATAACTATCTCTTACAGATTTGAGAAAGAAGTGTAAAATGTTTTTCAAAATGTCCTGAAGGAAAGCAACTGACCTTACATCAAGATAAGACTGAAAAATTTCTAAATACAATTGTCCTGATGCCATAATATTCTCTGTAACATAAATACATGAAAAAAAAAAAAGAATTAGAATTACCTCCAAGGTTAGGTGGCAGTGAATTTGCCTAGAGTGAAACACAATTGCATTACTTCTAATTATGAAGCTGTTCACAAAGTTAAATGGATGATTCTGAACATTTTGGGATGTGAAGTACCAAACTGCTACTATTATTTTTGTAAGATTAATTCTCAGAAGTGAGAGTTTTGGAATAGTTAATTGTACTTTAAATTTATATAGATACTAGGAAACTGTGGTTCAAACTTGATGTGTATATAAATCATCTGGAAATCTTGTTAAAATTTGGAGTCTGATTCATTAATTTGGAACAGAGTCTGAGAGTTTTCATTTCTAACGAGCTAGAAGATGACACTGATGCTGTTGGCCCATGATTCACAATCAAGTAATGAGGTTTTAAACCACAATAAAATTGTACCAATTGAAATGTCTTCCCTTATCAGTGACCTGAGTATTCATCTAAGGAAGCTCTTGGGTCTTTGAACTGTCATAGGTAACACAGTATATATATTTGTCAAACAATGGACACACTATGCAGGCAGTGGATGTGCTATATAAAAAAATGTAGTCAAGTGTTTGATATTCTACAATTTACCTACTATGAAGATCAGCTAAAATAGCAATTTAATCTCATTTTTTCTTTTTCTATTTATTATTTATACAAATTATTTTAAATATTTTAATAGATAACTCCCTTGTCAATTATTAAAATTAATAATATTGCTTTGACTTCAGGTGTTTCATTTTCTTTACCATATAAAGAGAAGCAGAATGGAGGGGCAAAACACTGATCTAATTAATTTAATAATACATGATGAAAATAAGCTTAAGTAGTGTGAATAAATGTGTATAATAAATGTGTATAATAGTAAATGTGTATGTATAAATATATAATAGTCATTTTTTGTATTTCATGCTACTTATTTTAAGGATACACACACACACACACACATATATATATATCAGTATTTGGCAATTTACTTCTTCAAATATGTTTCACTTTTCACTTTAATGAAAGTAAAAGAAACTTGTACTTTCTAAGGAGAAACCAAGTGAAAATAAGACTGACAGCTGTTAATTGATTTTGGGAAAGGTGGTGTATGACAGAGAGTTAAAAACAATCTGTGCTACTTCACACAGAGAATAATTCACATACAGAAGAGTGAGAAAATTTTTATTTCTGAAATTAAATTAAGATAATCAAAATTCTTGTGGCAATGGAAATAGTGAAATAGAAAAATCTGATATAAATTATATTCACATATTTTATTAACTTCCAATATTCATTCTTTCCTTAAAAGCGATATAGTTTTTTTAAATGTTTTATAAAACTTTCAAGTGAAATAGAACTATTTTGAAGGTATAGTTACTTACACATTATATGGTTATTTTAAATACTTTTCTAGTAACTTAATCCTACTATGGACATCAGTCATGAATATTTTCATTCCAATAACAAGGAAAACATTTCTCTATTTAAATACAATTAAATATCTGAAAAAGACTTACATCTATATAGCAATATGGTAACCAAATTGTATAGCTTCGGCAAATGATTTTTTTCAGAAAAAATTATAAAGTCTTGAAAATTAAAAGAAGTGAATTGTATTAAATATTTAAACATGGTTTTAAAAGCCTATATTTTCAAAAACAATAGGCAAACTTGACTTGCTTTTACGTTACTTATAAAAAATATTAAAGTTGTTTTAAAATAACAAAGCTTAATATATTGTCTACTTGTTCCTTGAATAAAATTTTGGTCCAATTTGAAAGAATTTCCAGTAGAAAGGGAATATTTTTCCTGCACTTCTCTACAAGGGAAGGTCCTTTACATAAACAGTCCTCATGGACTCCATGTTTCTAACCTTGCCCACAGCACTGCCGCCAGGATTAATGAAATACCTTGGCACAGGGAAGGGGCTGGCTCTGCGGAAGCCTATCTCTCGCTCTTCTTCTTCCTCAGATGTGTAGTTTAGGAGAGAGCATGTACTTTGCTCTTCTACAAGTGAATAAGTCAATGTAACTATGGAGATGAGGATAAAGCATGCTTAAAATTATTATAACTATTTTGTTGTAACGTTAATAAGATTTTAATGAATATTTTGGCCTCCTTTTTTCTCAGGCCATTGTGTTTGTTAATCTACAACTCTGATCCAGTGGTTTTTCATCTTCTTTCTTCTAATTAAAGTCCAATAATTTTAAAGTCATATTTTCCCTATTGATTTTTCTCCTTCTTCTTTACTATTTTTTTTCTTTCAATCTCCACATTGAGCACATAGATACTTTTATTTCACTATTTGTCATATATTGCATTATAATAAAATATGTTACTCAAAGAATCATGAAATGTATTCCTTAGCTAGAAATCAATACATCCCAGGAGTGTAATCATTTTTCAAGATATATTCCTTAAATTGAGGAGCTTATTTTGGAAATTTGAACAGTTTAGATATCATTAACCAAACTAGCAGCAAGCAAAATTATTATATCGATAAATAGTCTTTAAGGGATAAAATGAAATATGGAAAATGAAATGTACTGTAGAAAATTCTTTATAATACATCTTCTTTATAGAAAAATAATTCACTCACTGACTTTATCTATAACAAAATATCCTACTAAAGACTTCAAACATGCAGTCTACAGTTCTATGTCTATGTCAGTAATATGACACACTTTTTGGGAAAAAGCAATTTTTCATTTATTTCCTCTTCTTTAATACTGATAGAGTTTAATACTGATAGAGTAATTACTTCGAAAAACTATTCAAATTTAAGTGAAGATTTAGGTACTTAGGAAACATCTAGTAATAAACTAACTGGAGTTTTTGTTTAATAGATTTACTTTCTCTATGAAATGGCCTCACTGTGTAGCACTGTAATTGTGCCTTGACTTTAATCATTCAGTAGATCAGAGAAAGAACAGAAAACTACAAAGACAAAGAAACAGAGATATAGTGTATGAGAGGGAATTAATTCATTTTAAATAAATCTCAATTTTCTTTAAAAAGCAAAATAATGTAATTTTCTGTTCAATAATGTAAAACATATAAAGCTTAAAAGAGAAGCAAAATGGGTTCAGTGCAATTATAGTAGCAGTAATTTTTTAAATTGCCTGATATTATTAAGGGTATGTATTTTAATTGAAGGTAAGTTTATATTCTTAAGCTATTTAATAATTTCACTCATTTAAACTAAATTGTTAACATCACCCAACAGATATTCCTGAAGGGAAATATAGGTTACATTTAGAGAAGAAAAATTTCAATAGGAAATAATACAAACACTAAATATGAGAAATATTCAAGGAATAAAAGATGAATGAAAATATTAATTCTTAAGGACCTACTTAAGGAAACTCTTGAACAAGATTTAAATACTTGAGGTAAAACTATTTTAAGAAAGCACATTGCCATCATTGATTCCAGTATCTTTGAAGTATATTTTGAATTTGGGTAATACAATTCTTCCTTCTTTGTTCTTTTTGTTCAAGATATTTGGAGTTTTTTTATGCTTTCAAACAATTTTTAGTTGTTTCCCAGTTTTATGGAGAATGTTATTTATATTATGATGGAGATTGCAGTGAACCTGTAGATTGCTTTAGGTAACACGGATATTTTAATAATGCATGACCATGAATTATCTTTTCTTTGTCTGTATCCTCTTCAACATTTTCACCAATGACTTATAGTTTTCATTTCAGAAATTTTTCTCTGCTTTGGATAAATTTATTCCTTGATATTTTAATTTATTACAGCTATAATAGGATTACTTTCTTGATTTTTTTTCAAAAATTTGCTACTGATATACAGAGACAGCACTTGTGTTTTTATGTTAATTTTCTATCCTGAATTACTGAATTTGTTGATTAGTTCAAGCAGCAAGTCGTTTGTGTTGTTTATTGTTAATGGAGCCTTTGGGGTTTTGTATATGTAAAATGATGTCATGAGCAAATAGTGATATATGTTGCCAGGATTAGAATAGTCAGCCCCCAAAAGGGATTTAATTCCACAAAATTTTGAAATACTATTTATTAAACAACACAAAAAACTATATAAAATGAAAACTAACTAGAGAGCTAAAATGTGGTACGCATAATAAATGCATTGAAAATGTACTGAAATTTTTCTGCTAAGGTTCAAAGTTACCAGTGAGATCCATATCTACTTTTGCCCTGGCCTTTCCTTTGCCTCTTCCTTCTTTTCTTATCTGGCAAATATATTTTATGTTCTGAAATACTTTAGGTGTTCCTCTTTGTTGGTAAAGACTAATATGACTTTCAAAACCACTCAACTATCGAAAGAAGTTATGAAAATAATGTTCAAAATTCAGATACTATTCTATTTGTAGTAATTAACATTACTAAGGCAAAGAGACACAGCTATGACAGAATCAGTTTTCATAATTATTGGGATATTTTATAATGATTTGGCTATCTATTCGAGTGTAATGAAAACTTTAATACATTTCATGCTTCAATTATGCCAAATATACTGTTAAAGTCATTCTTTAGACTAATCCTCTCATGTCTGACACACAGGTACAACTATCTTCCTTGTAAATAAAGTAAACTTCAGAGAAGGCATTTAACAGTTTTTAAATCCTCTCAGTTGGTATATAAAAAAGGATCAGAATCCAATAACACAAGGTTTGATACCTTTGTACTATTTTTTAATCTTTATTGGAAACTACAGAACTATCTAGGAGCCCAAGATTTGAGGATCATGATCCCAAAGGGAAGATAACTTCACTGAAGTAAACCGAGTCTACATCTGCTATTATTTTTTTTAAGATATATTTTTGGAATAAGGGAAAAGGGAGTTAGCATATACACACAGCCAGCCTTTTCTTTCTGCCTACACTCTATACCTTGTGCCTTTAATTCTTTGATGTTATATGGCAGGCTTATGTTTCCTAATTTTGCCCTGGAGTCTGTCTGCTCCTTTTTTAACCTCTTCATGTTTTACCCATATGCCCTTGTTGGGTCCAAATTCCCTCTAATTCTGAATAGTTATTTGTGAATTTGACCTGTTTTTAATTTTAGTATTTGCTTCTTTCACTCAGTAGTCTTCTTGATTTAGATATCAATTATCCTCTGTAAATACTATAATATGTCATTTTCATCTAGTAAACTGGATGACCTCTATCTCCTAGAAAGGTACGGATTTTCTTACTATTCATTGAACAAATAATAACAAAAACTTAGTACACACCAGCCACTATTGTAACCATGGAATAAAGGGATCACAAATACAGGTCCCCATTTACTAGAAAATGTACAGGAAAATGATTACAAAGCACTCTACATTTATATAGAATTAATTTTAGATAATCATAAATACTATAAAGAATACAAAGTAAGAACCATAATAATAAAGGATAATCAGGTTCCCTGGGTTCTACTGCTGATCAACTAGGCCTCTCTGAGAAGATAACATTTGAGGAGAAAATTGTGTGGGCCTTTATAACTAAAAGTAGAGAATAAGGAGGACACAAGTATGAGGTATGGTATGAAAGCTAGCATTAAGTTAGTAATGTAAGGGCGAGATGTTTAGGTTTCCAGTGGGCATTTCTCACCCTTCATTAAAACAGCAAATATGACCTGACACTAGTTTTTAAAATTATCATGTGAGGATGAACCCTAGGAGTATTATAGAAAAAGAAGTGATGGGGACTATATCTAGGGATGCCAACGAAGAGGTGGGCGAAGAGTTTGATGTGGGATGTATTCGGGAGTACTAAACTGCCTGATTTTCTGACAGATTTGATAAGCAGGTACAGGAAATAAAAAGACTCACTTTGGAAGGCTTAGAAATGAAGAGAAAGCAGTCATTCAAGACAGTGTTCCATTGATATAAATCAACTCACTTACACTTACTGAAAGATTGACAAGGGAGTGGGGAATCTCTTTTTTCATAGCATTTCAATCCAATTTTATTAGAATATAACATTCATTTCTAACTGGAATAAGTAAGTGGACATTATTTGAAATCATATGTTAAATTACATATATACAACTCAGAGATATTTTAAATTTGAGGAAAATGTTGTATTTGCTTATTGCACATTACCTCTCTAAATATCATTTAAGTGTATTCAAATGCTGAATTATACATCACAATGGTCAGCCTATATTTACACAAATTAACCAATAATATTGCTAACCTTTATAAATTCTCGAATTGATTGCAAAAGGTGGCATTATTATCAATATTTTCACATTATCTATCATAATTGATACAGTATTTATATCTTTTTCCGTATTATATGTCAACCACAATGAGAAATACTAAAATTGTGCTAAAATATTTAATTATCCATCCATAACATTTACTTCAGGAAAACTTTTCTGTTCTCCATTACAAAAAATGTGAATGCTTATTACTCAGTTTTTAAAACAAAATTTCCCATATCACTATGGATCATACAGTACAAATATACCTATATTTAATGCATATTAGGTGGCAAATAGATTTAGACAGAAAATAAGTGATGTTCATCAAGCTCACAATGTGAGCACTAAGTAAATATGTTAGATAAATGCATTAAGGAATTCTCAAATTATTCAAATTGCAGCTATCTGGATTAATCGACATTTCTAAATGATTTTTCAGTGCTATATACAATGACACAGGCAGAAATATTTTCAAAGAGTCGTACCTCCCAGAGTAGCAGATAGCAAGAAATGAGTCCCATATTTCTTGATAAGATTTTCTGTGATTTGCTGAAGGGTAGGTCGACGTCCCAAAAGTCTTATGTTGCGGAAGAATTCAGGGGCAAGAGGCAGAGGGGAGCCAAGGAAATTTCTTCTCTCAACTGCAAGGTTATTTACTTTCCAGCGGCCAAACTCTCTGAAAAGCAAATTTATTTTTATTCATGAATGCACAATCTATCTGAATGTTCTCATTTGAAAAGTTCAATTGGTAGTTTAGCTGAGGTCATCACATTACAATGACTCAAGCTTGTAATAATGTGTCTTGTGCTCCGAGTAGGAGAAATAATATTTATATTTTATTTAACTGGAATGAATACTTAAAATCAAGTCACATAGTGGAAAAATAAGCCACTTAAAAGTGGACAGCTTCTACTGACATATTTTCCCCGAGGAAAGATGTATCTATAAAAAATAATTTTATGAGGCATAGAATATGAATATGGAGTTACTCAACAACAACAAAAAAGAAAACAAAAATTAAGATAATGATTTCCTATGGGAACCTGAAATGAAGAAACTTATTTTCATTACTCAGAGTGATACTCTCTATTCACGTTAGAGTGGGAACATATGAAGCCTCAAAAATATTATGGAGTGGCAAAAAAACTAAAAAGCTCATCAAAAGAGAAATAATATTTTTTAAATTTTCATTTGGTTTTTCACAGTCATCATTGTTATAGCATATTCTGAAACTCAAATTCAACTTGATTAGCACTTTCTTAAGGTAGAAAATGACTACAGAAAGATGTTGCAAATTAGAGAAATGCCAGTTATGGTTATAAAGGATTTATACATTAAAAAGACATACATTTACATTGAGTTGAAAGCATCTTACTACCTTAAAAAGAGCTATGGTGTGAACTGGATCTCATGATATCAACTGCACAGAATTTTTCCTAAGAAGTCTCATAAAAATATCGGGTTGAAGATTTAGCTCAGTGGTGCCACGCCTGCCTTGCAAGTGCAAGGTCCTGACTTCAATCCCCAGTACCAAAAAAAAAAAAAAAAAAAATTAAATATCTCTGATAAGGGAGGACTCACTTTACTGGCTTAATACTTTCAGGTGTATTTTAAAGTCAGTATTTGGCAAACAAAAATCTTGATTTTATATTTTATACACATAGATTCTATTTATATATGCCCCCCCCCAAGACTGCAGTATACCAGGCACAGTGCAGGCTAAGGGATTAATCTATGAAAGAGACTAATACTGCACATCTCCAAATGAAGCTCATCTGCTAGAGAAGTTTTAAAAATAAAGAAAGAAAATAAAGACATAAAGTTAAATTTTTAAAAATTCAAATCGTGGTAAGTTCTGGGAACTACACAGACTTCCTGCTAGGAGTAGCAGAAAGACTGTGTCCAGTGCTGTCCTGTTTTGCATTAAATTCCCAAGCAGAGCATCTTTGAGGAGAAAATGTGCATGTGGTATTTGAAGGAAGGTAAGAGGCTTCAGATGGAGAGAAATAGGCCAAACATTCACACAAAATAATGAAGAATACAGTAAGTCCTTATCAGAGATGAGCCACAATCTTGGAAATCTTTAACTATGAATATTCTGCAAATGCGCCACATATATAGCAGTAAAAACAAAATACCATCATTTGGAAACTAATGATAAATGAAAGAATCAAAATTTGTCCTGAAAATAAATAAATTTACTGCTTCCTTCACTGAGAAACTCTTGTTTTCTCCTTTAGGAATAGTGAATCTAAACAGTTTTAAATAGTCTTGTTGTACTGTTGGTTCTAAACATCAGCAATTGGCAGAATCACCTGTAAACTCTCCCAAAATTTCTGATTTATTGGATTTGGGGTAAGAATAAAGCATGTGCTTTTAACAGAAATGCTAATGCTGCTTTTCTAAAGGCCATACTTTTAAGAAAACAATTGATTTAGGTACTGTGGTGTACTGACTTTAAAATCTATTCAATATCGTGTGTTTTCAGAAAATGTAAGGCACATCGAAACTATATTTTTAGAAGACAATAAGAATTACCTTTGTTGTCATCTAAAATGTATCTGAATTTTGTTAAAGTATATATATATAAAACATACACATGTGTTATGTATGTATTTCATTATATGTGTAAATATTTCTCTTATTGGCAATATATAACAATTATACAGTAATATAAGTTCTAAGAAGCTATTTGTTAAACTACAAATTTAAAAAATAGTTCCTTATTCCTTCCTAAAATTATAGGTTTACTCTTGTTCTCCTAAAAAGTTTATAGTTTTATCAATTTAACCCTAAAATAGTGATATATGTTTTTCTAGGGATTAAAGCACAACATTTATTAACATGTATATAAATTTATAGATTAATATCTGAGTTTCTAAATGAATTCAATGAACTTTTAGCAAAAAGATTCAGTCCATGGTGATACTTTATATCCATGTAAACTTTTCTGAAATGGTATTTCTTATGGATGAGAGTAACTACATATTATAAGAAAAAAATTCTGGCCTTCCACAACTTTAAAAAAAAACACTTAGCAAATATACAAATACAAATCCATTATTATAAATGACTTCCTTCATTTTCTTCCATTTGAATTTGACAAAAAATAGGCATAAGACAAAAGAAATAAAACATATTTGTGACAATTTTGCATTACTTATAACACCATTATGTACCTAACACCATTTGCAAAATTATCATTCTCAAGAGAAATTATTATTATATACTACTTCTTATTATTATATTACTAGCCTATAAAAACCTGAAATTTCTCAAAAGAAAATATACATAAAAAATAAATAATCAACATCACTAATCATGAGGCAAATGCAAGCCCAAACTATAATGAAATATCACCTTGTTTTAGTATGAATGAGTATTATTAAAAAGGCAAAAGATAGCAGTGCCAGTGAGTATGTGGAAACAGTTGCAGACTGTTGATGGGCATGTAAAATATTATTGCTACTATGGAAAACAGTAAGGAGTTTCTTCAAACAATTAAAAATAGAATTACCCAAATTGATATAGAAGTTGAGCATAGAGAGGAAGTTAGCAGAGACCAGGTAGCGTTCTATATGAGATGGGATAGGGTTGATCAATAGTATTATGTTATCTAATTGCACCATGGGTTGTGTGTAGATAATGATGATTTATTTTATTTTTCAAAAAGCTAGAACAAAAGACGTTGAATGATTTCACAATAAAAAAGATAAATGTCGGAGAAGGCAGATTTAAGCATTATATACTGTGTAAATGTATGAAAATATCACATAAACACCATACCTATATACATTTTTTATTCAGTTTTGTATCACCAAAAAATAAACTGAAACAAAATAAAACCTATAACCACAAGTAAGTATGTTATTGAGCTAAAATATGAATGAATAACTGGACAATAAAGGTTTTAAAATAATTTTTCTTTGTTAAAATTCAAATGTGCAATATTTTATTTAGCATAAAAATTTGACTATTCCTTGATATTGACGTTCTGCATCTATGTCCCTTCAGTTAAGTTTTCTTTCCCTTTAGATTCACACACTTTCTTCAGGTATGAAAAACCTAACTGGGGGAACCTTGTGTGGGACATTCTCAGCTCCTACAGCCTCAATTCCCTATTATTTCACACGCACAAAAATATTGCCACCTTGTATGACCAATTTATGCTCTGCCGTGCGGCAACCAAAAGCAAAGAACAAACTGTGGACACAAACAAATTGAAACTAATTAATTAACTAATTAACAAAATAAATAAACCCAATATTTTAATAACAATAGAAAAATTTTTCTTTATTTAGGAGCTTTATTTAAAGTTATTTTTCTTTACTATTTTCCCTCATATTATCCTATAAAGAATCAAGCAAAATACTATAGCTCTGATCATGTATATGCAACATGCTTAGTTTGGGTAGAAAACAAACATGTAATATGTAAAATGTAAAAGGTCTCTCGTGCCACTTGCTATATATTTTTCCTTTTCTCATATTTATTCCTTTCCCTTCTTTCCTTTCCTCACCCCATCCATCCTCCCCTGCCCCTTTGGACCTTTTCTTCCTATTTCACATTATCTGTTATACATTTTGGTCCTTATTTACACTTTCCTTTTCTCACACTAGAGAAACTATTCAATATTTACACATGTGTGTCCTATTTATTTCACTTAAGATTATGGCCTCAATGTGCTTCCATTTAGCTATAAATGTCTAATTTCTTGTTCTTTATGGCTGAGTAGTACTCCATTTTATTTAAAAAAATCTTTTTTATCCAGTCTCCAGTTGATGGGCAATTGGGCTGTTTCCAAGTTTTAGCTATTACAAACTGTGCCGCTATAAACATGGGTGTGCATATTTTGTTTTTATTGTAATGATACATGATCATAATCTTTTTAAAGTCTCTCAGCTAAAACTCATAGAAATAATCCTGAAACGCTAATATAATAACATTTTACATAGAGGAAATTATCTCTGGAATTCTAAATACCACCACACTCTTAAAAATGGTTACAGTATTAGATATAAGCATAAAAACCTCGGGTCACTTTCCCTCAATCCAGGATAAGATTTCACCTACTGGTGTACGTTAAAGGCAAGTGTGACCTTGTGACTGACTTAGCAATGCCACGGAGGATGTGAGATTAAGCCAATCCATTATCCTTGAACTTGAACAAGGATGATCAGGGTTCTTATCACCAAAACTATCCATCCTTTTTTTCCAGAATGAACAAATATATGAACTATAAAAAATTGTTATATAAAGTCATCAAGTTTATAGGATTATTTGCCTCTTTTGGCAATATAATATAGAGCCTCATAACTGATGTATTCCAACTTTGAGAAAACATAGGAAAGGAACAAGGCATTAATGTGTTTACATATTTTCTCATTCCTGAAGGAAAGATTCACCTGAAGAAAAGTAGAGCTGGCATTCATTAAATTTTGGAAAAACAAAACAGTGGAGTGGTGAACTGAAAACATGATCATAATGTTAACATTTTAGTTAAAGACATTTCAGGATCCCACTCAGATACTTTACATTTATATTAAATTAAGCATTTTTTTATCTAAATTCTGCATTCTACATAGAACCTTTAAAGAACTTAAATCTCTTCCTATCATAACCTCTGCCTGTATTTAAATGAAATATGGCAATCTTTAGACTTTAACATAACTCAGCCCCTTTAGAGGAACCAAGGTTTTGAAAACAAAAAATGGGCTCTAATCCGTTCGATCAGAATATTACTTTGAAAGTGACATTCTTGGCTCTAAGGTAACTTTGTTAGTTTATTAGGGCTGTATATTTGTCTGTTACACATTCTGGCTTGCAAGAATTTATTATTATATGAATCCACATAAAGTTTATTTTCTACAATGTTTATTGTGATTTTATTCGTAACCATTTCAAAACAAGATTGGAAAACAGACAGCATCTTCAAATTTCATTTAAATGATGGTTACATAATCACCACATTGCCATTGATCTTTTTTATTACCATTTAAATCTTATGTTATTACAGAAGTGTACTTAGTGTATTTAAAATATATTAACTATTATGATTTCTTTAAAATGCAGTCACTAAAAATATAGACTTGGCCAGTGTTGATACTGGAAATTTTGAATTCAATATCAAGGGAAAAGCAGCATGAAATATTGACCAAACCAAATGATGCAGTTGCTGAGATTTATCTTTAACTACTAATTTACACTGAATGAAGTTATTTGTCTAAACTCCTAAAAGCTATTATTGTGTTAGTTTCACATTACTATGTTTGGTGTCTTATAATTTTAATTCTATCAATATGCATTAAAATTTGCAGACACAACAGAATATTATAACAAATGTATTGCCCAATCACTAATGTGGAAATAAATTCAATGTGAATATCATAAACAGACTTGCCAAAATTTAGTAGCAATAACCTTCTAATTACATCTGTAAAATCATACTGATGTTAAGAAATGCCACTAATAATCAACACTAGTTCTCATAATTTTATTGTGTTACTGATATATATATATATATATATAATTAGCTTTTTTAACACTGTTTTTATATAGCATCAATGATGCTATTTCCCATTTGGCTCATAAAAGCAAAATGTCCCCCATGGCCTTTATGAATGTAGCTCTGAAGCTAGTGTTTTGAATGCAGCTTAACATGAAGCAGTTGCCAGGGCAGAAAAATCCACACTTATTCTCCTGCCCCTTGATATACCCGGCTTATTAGTCTTCCATTTTTCAATATAGGAGTACTAAGTTTTTTAATTAGGGAGTTATCTTTGGATGAGGCTAGAAATTTAGCAGAGTGAATCCATGAAAACTAAATTCTAGAAAAACAATCACAATTATGCCTTATATATGTTATATGTATTTTATATGTATTTATACCTTTGTATATGCATTTATATGTAAATATTTATATGTACAAGTTTGGAAAGGCAAAAATTATTGACTGATATATTTTGAATGAACTTCCAAACTCAAAGTATAGACAATTAGCATGATTACAACACACATTTGCCCATTTCGTTCAAACAAGGGTGCAGTAACCTCTTTACTATATCACTGAACCAAAAGATTGATAAATTTTAAAACAATATTCAGGCCTGTGAATATCCATGTTCTTTTCTAGGTTTTAAAATATGTTAAACTTTTAAGGCTATGAATTGATGAAAAGTAATTTAATTTCATGTTACATAGCTCTTAATCCATTTCTGTAGTGTAATAGATATAATTTTATTCAAACAAGTTAAATATCACAGAATTTAATTATCACAGTCTCTACTATTAATACCAAAGGTAGTCTATTAACTATAGGTAGTAACATAATAATAACATATGGCATAGCTATATAATGTTACCACATGTATAACTGCACATTGATGATTTATGTTTAAACAGATTAGCAAATATTTTATGTAAAAATACATGTTGTAACTGATGACTTTCTAAGTTGAAGAAAGGGAAATAAATAGGTGCTAGTTTTGCTTGGGCTTATTTCTTTCTAAATTTGGAGAATGTAGTTTAACATCTATTACAAGAGTTGTATCAACTTATCATAATTGTTTAATGATTTCATTCAGAAAATTATACAGATTTGGTAATTATTGATCAGTGTAAGCAAGCCAAGAAGCATAGATATTACTGGGCTAAAATAAAATACCTACTTTTATCTTTCTTCAAAAGCAATAAACAAATGTGAATATATCTTTTTAAAATTTATTTAAAAATCTACCCTGATTCTTTCTGAAAAGGCACATATGTAAAACCTCTTTTTTACGTGTAAGATCATTGAAGTAATTTATCTTAATTCATAAACGGATAATATTTGTACATCATTCAGAAGTGAGATATTTCATGTAGGCAATTCTTTTCCAAAAGGGAATAGACTTAGGAGTCAGACAGGCAAAATTCATATTCAGTCCTCAATAATTCAATTCCCAAAACTTTGAAGGTTTGTATGTTCTTAACTTCATTAGTATATTGATGCCTCATATAATATAGAGACATCTATGTTATATGACTATAGAGATTTTGGAGAAAAATTTGTAAAACTTAGCAAAATAGTATAGGAAATGCTGTTTATCTCCTAGTAGACAATAGTATCCACATTCTTATGCAGTCATAGATTTTTAAATGTATAAAAATATCTTTGAGGAAGTTATTAATTAAAATATTAATGAATTAAAATATAAATAACCCCACAAAGAATTCCAGCATGAGCTAATAAATCGAACTCTTAGGGAAAGATGAATGCCAAAATAGCTGCTAATGAAAGGATATTGTGTTTTTTGATGACTTCTTCAAACGTTTTAAGAAAGTATTTTCATTGAGTTTTTTAATTGATAGATATAATCTCAGTCTCATAGCTCTGCATTAAACTTTCATAAACCATACAGTGAGTCAGGTAACTAGCCAAATAAATATCTATACAATAGATTATAACTTAATATACTTGTTCATTTCAAGTAACATGAGGTAAGGGCCAGGGAGTTAGCTCAGTGGTGCTGCTGTCTGCCTCGCAAGCACAAGGTCCCAAGTTTGATCCCTGGTACAAAAAAAAAAGCTGAATCAAGTAACATGAGGTAAAAAATGTATAATCAAAGACATTTTAGAATAATATTTTAGATGCAGTAAGTCAAATTATCAATTAACAAATTATTTTTCATAATAAAATTAGTTTTGAGTAGTAACATAATTTATCAGAATATTTTTCCTACAATAAGTTTTAAAATGTCTTAAAGAAAAGTCTTTAAAACTGTTAGGTGGTTTTCCCCATACAATCAAGGCAAAGAAAATTGTGTTGTGGTAGGTCATAGTTTTTAAGATATGAGTAATTTATTCCAATTTGCTCCTAACTTTATCTTTCATATGTACATGTGACAAGGAGGTTGGATATGGTACATTTTGACAAAATGAATTTTAAGGAAAGTGTGTAACCTTAATTTTAAAAGACATAAATTATTCATTCTCCAAATTATAACCTTTCAGTTTGAATTAAACTTGAGTTGCCTGAATACCATTTTGTACACAAACACCTTGTGAGATATAAGCCAGTCATGTAACCCTTTTTAAAATATTACAGTTAAATTGGATTTCAAATTAAAACTTACTAAACAGGCACAACATCTTAGCATTTTCTAAGCTTAAGATTTATATGAAATAATTTTGTTAAGTATCTCCAAATTTATAAATATCAATCCCCAATGCAGACGCTAACTTGATGTTTTCTGTCCCATCCCTGTTTACAACTAAGTTTGTTTCTCTTCTGGTTGGTGCTCATAGCAGAATACTCTTTTTCTATGGAGAACACATTACATATATTTGTTTGATTATTGGATTCATGTCTGTCTCTTACATTACACAATAAGGTCCAGATAGACATGAAGTATTGTTTTCTTTTCATGGCTGCTATATTCTTAAAATTCAAATTCATGACACATGATAAGCTCTCATTGAGTACAAATCTGAATCAAAAGATCTGTAAATGTTCTCACATGAATTAAAATAAAATAAATTCCTTAGAGAAAGACTGAGGTTCGCATACAGCCTGCTTAAAGTTCACAGAAAACAAAGCTCTTTGGAAGCATTCTCTTCTCATTTATACTCAAGTGTTCAAGTGACTGGGGAATAAGAATTAGTTATTTGCTTTAAATTAAGTATCATTAACACTACAGAACAACTTTCTTCCAGTAATAAGCAAAGGACATATTTGAGAAAAACACTACACTGAACCTTGAAAAAATCCTTGCCTATTAGTTCAGTGAAACATTTAATGCTCAAATTCTGAACCTCCAACAATTAATGCAATTCAAGGGCAGCAATTCTGCTATTTCAATTATGAGAAGATCATTAGTGTCTTATCTATGTGTCAGCCACATGCCAAGGGAAGGACACAGATTTACATACATTCAAGTCCCATCTTGCTAGAGGAGGGATAAATGTTTGACTAATTTTTTCCTAAAAATTTAAGTGTATTTTCCACCAATTAGCTGTCAATAATTTTAAATTTTCACAGGCAATAAACACAACTTTATATTAATAATAAATAAAAAATTTTGTTTGGCATATAATATTTGTCCTAGCACGAACTATAAGATGATAATTTAATTAGGTGTGTGTAAAGTAATTAACTTGGAAGGCTTAAACTATCACCCTGTGAAATATGTGCTCTTTTAATCTCCTCATAAATGAGATAATTTTGGTATAAATAATTACTGTAACATAGCAAGAGTTTTAAACTGAGAGGCTTGACACCAACAACCTTAAATTCTTTATAGATTAATAGCAATTTTGGTTGAAATATGAACTTTAGTGATAGTATCTTACATCACTACCCTCTGTGAATATGTGATTGAGAAGCACAGGGAGGATTGTGAGGAGGGAGGGGGAGAGAGAGAGAGAGAGAGAGAGAGAGAGACTGACTCAGAGAAAAAGCTGATGATAAGAAGAAGGAGACAAAGAGGAAGAAGAGGAGCAAGAGAAAGAGGAGAGGAAGGCAAAGGCAAAATAAATAAATCTGAAGTAAAATTCACCTATACACCAGTCTTGCTAATAGGGCTCTGATGCATAGGATGATTCCACACACTTGCACACAAATTCATGCAGAAGCTTGGATTCTGTAATAGATCTGAGCATCATTGAACAAGAGGAAAAGATTCCATCATGCTTAAAAACAGCATGATTTCTGCAAAGGAATATTATGTCTGATCATTCTATTAGAAATGTTATTTCAGTTATGAGAGGTTCTTCAGTGTCTTATCTATGTGTCAGCCATAAGGCAATGGAGGGCACAGATTTACATACACTCAAGTTCCATCTTGGTAGAAGAGAAATAAATATGTTCAAACTAATTTTCTAAAAAAAAAGAAAAAGAAGAAACAAACTCGTGAATATAATCTACTGATTTTAAAACAAAATACTAATCTCCTCTTTCAAAGTCTTTTTTTGAAAGATCAAGGTGCTAAAATAGACGTACAGAACACTGAAAAATCAAGCTGCTAAAATACTTAGTAATGCAGAGCATTTATATTTGACAAAATCTATCTAGATGATGAAAATATATGGAAGGGAAGATTAATCACAACAAAAATAACTAATCAGATCAGCTACTTAAATAAGAGACAAATTCTATAAACCAACTACCAATTATAAATATTATCATACATAGAGGGAGAGCAACAAAGTGTATTCAGTGAAAAAAAATAAAGATAAAAAGATGGAAACAATGAAGAAGGAAAAAAGAAATAGAAAATAAAAAGGTGAAACAGTAAGCACAAAAGTACCTAAAGAAAATGTCCCTAAACACAATATAGACCTATGTAAATAATGTAAAGGATATTATAGGAGAAAATAAAGAAGAAAAATGAAAAGAAGGCATTTATGTCACATAAATAAAAAATATTTCGAAGTACTGCTGCATCATTGCAGTATTGAAAGAAACAAAATATGAATATGCAAAACTAATATTTTTTAAATTTCCAGCTCACCAGATCATCACTATCAGTTGAGTTTTCTTTTAAATATAGAATATTATTTAGAGATAGACATGCACTTTTTTTCAGAATTTTAATCTTCTGAAATGCCACAATTTTCACAAGGCACAATGAAAACCTAACAAGATCATAATTTATATTAAAGTTCACTTTCATTTGTACACTTTATGAGTTTAGAGGTGACATATTTTTTAAGTAATGGAGATGCTGTGGTAAAATAATTTGGATATATATCAACTGCCACTGTAGAGTATTCAGTAATATTCAGAACCCTTCAATAACATTATTACCTTTTTTGGCCATGGGATTAACTGAGGATTGAAAGTTGGCCTTTACACTGAGCTACATCCCAAGAATCCTTTTCTTGGACAGTTTCACTAAGTCTCCTTCTCGAAAAGACAGGGCTCAAAACTGTGGTTCTCCTCCCACAGAGCTGACTATTCATATTTGATCTAATATTTAAACATAATTATTCAACCTCTTCCTTCATAACTCTTCATAAATATTATGTGAAATACATATTGCCATTCATTTTTATTTTTCACATTTTTAAAAATGTCATGCCTTTCATGCATTAGACTAGCTATTGGTAGTTCTTTGGGTTATCTTAAAAGTTAGAAATAGGAAAGAGTCACAGCATTAGAGTCTTACAATTTTTAAAAAGTAGGTCATGTTTATGTTTGAATCTAATGAAAATATTTTTCTAGAATGGGGAAAATGTTTATTCAGCTATATCTGCTGAATAGTGTTGCACTTATTAGATATTATAACCAATGATGGTGGTAAAATAAGTATCAATGTATACATTTTACTGGTGTTTTTAATGAAGCAACTAGAGAAATATTAATTTAAAATTTAGCATCTAAATAAATGGATATACCACCATCAAAATGGTAAGAGGAGAAGTCCCAAGGCATTCTTTTGTGCTTGTGGCAGACATAATGATAACTCTTATAATTAAATAACATATTTTAATTTTCTAGCTGAGCATATAGCAGCAGATGGAAATAAACATTTTAAACATTTAATAGGAAGATGCTGCCAAGATATTCTCCAAAGAGTAATTAAAATTAAATTTTATAGAAACATTAATATTTTGTTATCCATATAAACATAAGTTAAATGTTATAACTCTTCTGATTATTTAACTAATATGTTTCATAGAAAAGAAAAAGATTAAAATAGGAATAGGGTGGCTGTGAAGTCAAACGTAACAATTCTTTGCAAAAATAAGCCTACTCTATTCGGAAGGCTACCAATGAGTAACACAGATGCAATGTTCTATAAAGATTGGAAAAATAGTCTGCAAGAAAATATAAATTAAATGTTAAAATATTAAGCTACATTGTTATATAATTTTAATTGACACTACAAAGGGGAACTTTCAAAACCAAACATCAGCTATTTATTCAATATTCAATAAATTAAAATTAAATATTCTAACAAGTGGCCTTACTCATTCTGGTTTGAGTTTGAATAACTATTTCAGAAATTAGGTAGAAGGACTTTTCTGAAAGAACTAGGTCAATTAAAAGTTAGGAAAGCCAGAAGTCCATATGGCATTGAATTCACCCAACTAAAATTAACTACCCTAGGTTTGGCTCATTCTCATTATTCAATTATTCATGTGCTATATGTGAAAACCTGGCAAATTGGAAAATTTCCAGTAATTTGTTCCATCAATGGGAGATGACTCAGTTCTATTTACAGACTTATATAAAATAAACATTTTCCTTTCCCTTCTCGGTATTAAAATAACTGACTATATAAGAACAAATTGAACAACCAAAAATCATAAATAATTCAATTTTCATGAGTTAGTGATTCATGTAGACAACCACACAAAGGTAGTGCAAAAGTTTAGTTAGTTCATTTATAAGTAAGCAGTTAGCAAGGTACAGTGATTAAGACAGAATCTGCTGATTGCAAAGAAAATAGTACACATGCATAGTTAAGAGGTAATTCAAGCCATACAGAAAGCTAAGGTTCAAAATGTAAAAGCAAACACAGGAGAAAGGAGAAAGAGTTAAGATAAGAATGATACATCTCAGAAAATATACTTCTCATGCAGAATACATTAAGTTAGTTAACAAGTCTTCTGTAGCTCTGGGCTGGACTTTCAGGAATTTAATGATGCAAAATAACCAGTTACAAGGTAACTGATTTTCCTTAAATGGTACACTACAAATCATAAACCCCAAATGGTTATTCAAAACCCACAGAGCTGCTTGTGACAGGTGATCTCTAGATAACAGAATGAGGTAAAGAGCTCTGCATATCCATCAAGACAAAGACAAAGAAAGGATTTTGGATTTTTGAGGTCCCCCTGAATACTCACAAGGGCTATTTGTCTCTTTTATGTTTCCAGGAAAAACTTACATTTTAGCCTCCTTCTGTCTATGATTTCATTCTTGAACTTAGTAAGACAACTAGCTCAGGTTTATGCAGTTTGTATAGAGTTAGGTTTTTCACTAGCAAGTGGTTATGTCTTGGAGAAGAAACACCATGTGTTAAAGGAAATAATTTTTAAAGTTTAAACAGTAGAAACGTGACCAGAGGGTTAATTTCATAATCATCTAATTATATGATCAACTTGTTTTATGACACCTGAATAAATTACTTATTATTAGATTCTTTATTTTCTATGTTGTAAAAACCTAACACTTAGAGCGGGTGTGGTGGTGCACTCCTGTAATCCCAGTAGTCAGGAGGTAGAGGCAGGAGAATTGCTACAGGTTTAAGGCCGGCCTGGGCTACATAGTGAGACCCTGTCTCAAAAACAAAATAAAACAAAACAAAACAAATCAAAACTCTCTAACAACTAGACTAAAAATTCAAAAAATCAAATATCTTTAGTTCAAAACCCACGGTTTAAATTACACATTCTGTAGAGGAAATTGCACAGGTTAAATTTCTCAGGATTAAACACAGTTGTAGGTAACTAGTATATAACTTCCTGTATATTGAAAGTTCTCCTATTGTATGCATTTACTTACAATAGTAAAAAAAAAAAATTTGGCTCTTGAAAATGTTCAACTGATTTGCAAATAATGTGTAGTCTACTGCAATGTTATATTTCTTTTCTCATTGAAAACTCTCAGCAACCTTGTAAGGTACATATAATCATTATATCTTTGTTCTAAATCTGATAAAATTGTGAGTGGGACCACAAAATGAACTTTAGAAGTTATATATTGTTTTTCTACACCAACAAGTGACTTATCTAAACTCCCTCAGGCCCCGGCATAAATACCTAACCCATGTGTCCTCAAACCAGACAAATGGGCAGAACATGCAGGTGCTGGCACCAGAAGGCAGAGAGGCCAGTTTCCTTTTCCTGAGACAGGGGCCAGTGAGCTGAAGATGGCTTGAGGGATAAAGCAATGCGGATATCTGGATTCTCTCTCTCTGCTCCTTAACTATAAAAGACGCTGCCCACCTGCACATGTTTAAATGGTGATTTGAAGAAAATGAGCCTCTCTGTCTCCTTAGAACTAGCTTTGAATAAACCCCTTTTCCTTCTTTTTACTAAAATTAATGGTCTTCTTTGATGTAGTCAGCTGGGAGCAAGTGAGCCTGAACCTAAGTTGCTTGTAGCAATACTAAAATTTAGTTTAATGTATTTGTTCAGTCTGCAACAGTTAATAAATTGATGCTACCCAGTAGAATCTTTGTGATGTAAAAGTAGCCTTTAATCATCTTGCTGGAAAGTAACATACATTAAAGGAGATTAAAAAGAAGGTTTTTGAGATGGCTTTCAGGATGGGAAGATGCATGTAAATTTAAGTAAATCATCTTGGAGGGACTTCAGACAGTCTGGTTATGAGTGTGCTAAAGGGTCAGAAGGACAGGAATGAAAATAATTTTATAAAAATAATGCTGCATGGTTTCAATATGCATTTTCATTGTGACCTGAAAATACACACTGGGCACTGGGTCATGGATTTAACTCAGTGGCACCATACCTGCCTCACAAGTGCAAGGTCCTGAGTTCAATCCCTGGTACCAAAAAAAAAGAAAATGCATACTATCTCTTCAAGGTAGTAGCATTTTTTAAAATTAAAGACAAAGCTAGATCTGGGGGATGGGGTACAACTTTAGGAAAACTATCCATGACCTTGACCTAATTTTTGTAACACTCAAGTGGGCACCATGGTCTGGTGTGGTGGTGCACTCCTGTAATCCCAGCACTCGGGAGGCTGGAGGAGGAAGATCTCAGAGAGTTCAAGGCCAGCCTGAGCTACATTTGAAACAGTGTCTCAGAAAAATAAAACAAAACCCAAAATCAAGTGGTCACTGTGATAAACTTGTCTGTAGACTAGTATTGTTTGTGCTGGAGCTCATCTTTTTTTTAGAACACATAATCAAGGTTTAAGTATAGCAATTGCATTTACAGTTTGACACACAAGAGCAAGGCTAAAAAAACAAAGTTAGGATAAATAGTCTATGTAAATGTTGTATCTCAAAGGTGGATGGAGTAATTCCTATTTATAAAATGTACGTTATGTCTGTAGAGTACTTTAGTAAATAATACAACTATAAAATATTACCTCAGTATTTACCATTGTTACAATATTATAACTTTAACATTAAAATGACATTTGAAGATACTTGTTTACCAAATAATAAATCATTTCCATGAGAACTGCATGGTCCTGAGAAACACAGATTCCTTAAATCCTGAGCTTGTTTAAATGACATTGTTAAAGTGAAATAGTAAGAATTAACATGAATCATATTGGAAATATTTGAAGAGATGGATCCGTTTAACCTAATGTGTACATTACACAATGTATACACATTTTAAAGCATCACATGTTACCCTATCGATATGTATAATTTGTATGTTTTTGTACATCAATTAAGGATTAATTTAATTTAAAAATTAAAACAATACACACTGAAACTTTTTAAAATTTTTAATCAGGTACATTAGGAAGAACGAAGTTACCTGTTAAGTCCTTTACAAATAGACTCTAATGAGGTATAAGAAATAAGGATGACAAAAATGAGACAAAAAATTATATTAAAATTGCATTTTTAAGGAAGAGTGTTGCTTCAGGAACCAAAAGTAATTCAAACTAACTCTTTTTCCCTTTTGCAGAAAAGATTTAATTGAAGCATGGTAATTCAGACTTATCTGTGTTTTACCATTTCCCACTTTATACTGCAGCCTAATGGTGAGGTCAGTGGAACTGGCAGTTTGTACTCTATCATGATTCCGGGGTCCTATGGAGAGAGACTAGGTCTGAGGTCTCTTTGAGGGCTTCCCCACCGAAGGTCAAGACATGTTGACCTTTGTGGTTTCCCCCTAGAAACTCAAATTGATTATCAGAGATCTCAGGCAAAGTGAGTGTGGGTGGCATTGGTGCTTTCTTTCCCCCCCCTTAGACTTCTTCATACCCTGGACCCCACTATAACTCCTTAAAGGCCAGAGTAGAGCCCTCTACTGGCTTCATCTAACAGTTAAAGAAGCAGTGGTAATTTTCTCAATAGAGATAGAAGCCTATTTCCCAGAAGTTAAGAGAGAGACTTGGAAGTTCCAAATACTAAGGTTGGGTCTGTTAGCTATTGACTAAAATACTCCAGCTCTAGCTATGCATATTCACATTTTCTGTTCCTCTTTTTCTGCTCTAGCCCTCAGGCACATGTTACTATATTACCTGGATTTTCATTAGAAGGAACTACAAAGGGTTTTACTCAGATTTAAAAGGGAAAAAAAGGAGGAAGCCCATATATTCTCCCAGAGTGGAGAGCTTAGCTCTTATCTATTGGAGTGAGATTTCCTGGAGTCCATCAGGACAATTGAAGATGTGTTGGCAAGATGAACAAGAATAGCTCCCTGAGGTTTTAGGAAATGTGGCTCTAAAGGAAATGAGTCACTAAGGATGGCTAAACATAAAAGACCATGTAGGGAAAAGTCCAAATGAGATTTTGATCATGGAGAGCACAGAAAGGCAGTCTGAGACAGGTGACTATTTAAGTGGGAAAGCAAGTTACAGAGTAACATATTAGGAAGAAAAAAGTGTGGGAGTATAAGAGACAAATAAACTTTAGGTTAGACAAAGATGGGAAAGAGGAGAGAGAAAAAATTCTCACAAAAGGGTCTTATTTCCTGGCTGGCTCATCAAGAAAGTTACTTCACAGTGGGTGCTGGGGTAATTCTTTTCAGGTTCTTGGTGTCCTGAACAAAGACTTGAACAAAACACACAAAAAAGGTAGCAGAGATGTACATTTATTGAAGGCAGAAAAAAAATAAAAGCACTAAAAAGTGAGAGAAGGCAAGACTCATAGCAGGTATAAGGATACAGGAAAGCCATCTTTTGTATGGGCCAAATTCTTGGACTGATTTGTTCCTTATGCATGCAAGGCATTGAAACAGTTGTCCAATCAAAGTCTCATGTGGCCTGGTGCCAGATTTAAACTGCCTTATCAAAAGATGAGATGTAAATGAAGCACTGAAAGCAGCACTTTTCTGATTAGTTCCACATACAGTGCACGGAAAGTACAGAGTCATTCCGGATATCATATTCTATGTGTTTCCTGGGTCTCCATGACTTTGAAACCTTCCTCTAGTTTGACCGGTCTGCCCCACTCCTAACCTGCTGCCTCATTCCTAAGCATGAAATTTATAACTTCAAAAGATTATGAGGCAGGAGATTAGGGCATGGCAAACTGGCTGGGTAGTTGATATAACCTGTCAATCACAGAGTTTCAGGACATACCTGCAGAAAAGTTTCCAAAGCCCTGCACCTAGGATGAGTCAAAAAATGCCGTCAGTCTTCTCATGAGAATTCAAGTAGGTTTTTGGTGGGAGGCCTAGATGTGACATCAGCCTGAGGAGTGGGAGATACAAAAGATGGCTGCCATTGAGTTCTTGGCCAGTGTGCTCTCTCATTCACAGTGGTCCCGTCTTGACCTGTAGAGTGTACTTCCTTTCCTGCTTTTGATTGGCCCTCACTCACTTGGCCGAGCATGTTTCTTTTTTTACATTAAATAAATGTAAAATCCCACTACCGTTTGTGCTTGTCCTGGCTAATTCTTTGTTCAGGACAGAAAGAACCTAGAAAAAAACTGTACCTCTAGGAAAGAGTCCCCAGCTCCTCAGAACCTGGTATAGTTACATTGGAATGTTCTAAAGAGATTGTGTTGTTCAGAACAAATCTGTAATCAAAGTGAGAAAAAGATTCTACAAAAATTCAAAAATACAGAAAAAAGGATATCAAAACAGAGAAATGAGATAACATGGAAAAAGCATAACAGAATCTTAAAAAAAAGTTGATTCTTAGTATTGATAATAAAAGTTAATACAATGGGCTCTATAAAAATTTTAAAAATTTGCACATCAACACAATCAGCAAATATAAAAGTTGGATTATACAATCAGAGAAAATGGTTGCAAATCATATATATAAAGGCATTAATATCTGGAATATATAAATATCTCTGATAACTCAAAATCATTAAAAAGAGCAATCCATACAAAGCAAAAGAAGATTAACCAATTTTAAAGTAGATAGGGGACCTGAACTGACATTTCTCTTGAGATATATAAAAAGCCACCAAGCACTTAAAAGCTACTAAACATCACTAGTCATTAAGGAAATGGAAAGTCAAAGCCATAATAAGTTATCAGCTAAAATTGATTAGGACAGCAATATATTAGAGAAATAATAAGCAAATTGAAGAAAAATTTTTAAAATTTACTACATGTTTTAATTTAAATCAGTATGATCCAGGCCAATATTTTTAGAGAAGAATACTATATATTTCTATAATTGCAACAAAATAAAGAAAGAAATTTTCATATTACTGGTGCAAAACTCATTATTTAAGGATTTTATTTTTAAAAATCTATATTTTATTGTAGTTTGCAATATATAATAGTATATAAAGGGAAGAAATTTTTTTCCTACAATAAGATAATATTGTCAAAGAAAATTTGAGGAAAAACCATTTTCATTTGCCCAGGTTATTTATATAAGAAGTTAATGTATTTCACTCAGAAAATAATTATTTTTGTGGTAGTGTATTTATTTTGTGATAACATAAAATATTACTTATTTATTAAAATACTTATACAATATTTATTACAAAAAATTCAAATCTCAAATCTTAAAAATAAGGATGAAATGTATATATAATATAAATTTAGTTTCTATTTTACTTCAGTCTTCTAGTACAGAGACTCTGAGAAATTTGATTGCCAAGTCTCAAAGAGATCTCCTCAGGGACTCCAGCCAAGAGACACAGCATTGGCAGGGGTGACAAATCTCAAAGTCTCTGTGTCTCTATATTCCTGCTTAGTATAAGATTGCAATTTTAGATTTTTTTAGTGTAATGAAAATCACCTTTCCTTAGTAGTTTTTTCTGTTTCTTTTAAATAAAACTGATTTTATGACTGATCACTAGTTCCTTGTTTAAAATACCACCAAGAAAAAGCCAAAAATGGAATGGTTTAAGAAAGAAGAGAATCATCAATTGAATACAAACATTTGCAGTTAATTGAAAGGGAAATTTTCTGTGGTCTTGATTTTTGGTTTACTAAGAAAACCTTTTCACAGTTAATTTTCATGTTTATGGGAAATATCACATCATAAGGTATATATGCTTTTTTTTTTTTTCCTCTTTGGTACCAGGGATGGAATTTGGGATCTTGTGCTTCCAAAGCAGGTGGCAGAACCCCTGAGCTAAGTCCCTGGCCCTGTATATATGCTTTCTGAGACATTAAGTTTAGTTACCAAGATAGCAATTCAAGTGTTATTCAATCACAACAAAATTCAAATATGAATTTTGGGGTATTTTTAGAACTAATATATATTTGCATATGCCTAGAAATAATTACAATAGCATTCTTCATTGATTAAAATTATTTCTTGAGTGAATGTATTAAAAATCTAGTGTAGAGCGTGGCACTTAATTACTTATTAAATGAGCTCCAAAAATCTAGACCATCAGTTTCAGCGAACTTAATTTAGTATTATTATCATATTATATCTAATTATCAAATTTTTCTCCAATTGTTACTGTTTACTTAGTCTTACTCCTTCCCCAGTGTCACTAATTCATTAATAGAACAATCATAGAACATCCCTCTTTGAAATACATAAGCCTCTCGCTCAAGGGTTCCAATTGCTCATGGTCTCACAAAATCAGTATTAGTTCTCCTATATGTCCTCCCTCCCCCAGTCACCCAAAATCCATAAATTAAAAAAAAATTAATGTATTAGCCATAATGTACTACAAAGCAGCAGACTGATTTCCAACACAATAAATACAATTCAAGTGAATAAATAATAAATATGTTTAATTCCTGAATTATGCAGAAGAGTCCTAGAGTTTAAAGAATGGATGGAAGGAAAATACCTCCTGTCAAAGTCCTTCACATCTCCTTATTTCTCTGTAAATTTATTTTTAGTAGTAAAGCTTGATATGAAACTTGATAACTTTCACTTCAAAAGAACAAACTTTTTCAGTTCTTTTGTCCTTTCTGATTTGTGGCTAGACTCAGATTTCTATTAACAGTGCTATACAATTAAACAGCAAGTACAGACTCCCATCTGCTTGTATTATGAATTTTTATAGTTTGAAAAGGTTAGACATGAATATTAATCTTGATTATCAGGGAAGAATTCATAGAACACATAGCTTTTAAACTTTGCCTTGAAAAGTGACAAGGATTTTGAATATGTGAGAAATATGGAAAAAGAGTTTGAAGGTTAAGAGAAAGACTTGGATGAAGACATAGATAAATGAAAGTACAGTGAATGTTGATGGAATAAATATTAATCCCAGTTGACTGAAAGATAGAATGTGAGAAGGGACATAACAAACTTTGAGGAAAAAAATTAGTTGTTGGTAGTAGAATATGATGATTAAAAATTAAATCTTTGGAAACTAAAGGAATGGTAAAAAATAGAAATGATGATATTTATTTGAAGGAATACATTGGATAGTATTAATAATAGTTTGATCATAGTATCCAGATAATGAAATGAACCAAAAGAACATATTTATTTTAATTTTATATTTAATTTACAGGGAATACAATTTGATTTAGGGCTGGAAAAGTTTATTTCAAAAAATTTTTATAAAATTCTAATGGAAATATTCTCAACATGAAGTTAATTTGTTCCTTTAGGTGGCATAAGAGTAAAAAATCTGGGGACAGCGAAAGTAGACAGAGGACAAATAGATATGAGAAAGATGAGAGAGAGACATAAAGATAGAATGAGACAGACAGAGACAGAAATTAAGATTGAAGAGAGCAAAAGAATAAAAGAAATATAAAATCAATTCCCAAAATTCTAAAAGAATTTATAAATATTGGAAATATAACTACTTAAATTATGCTACTACAATGAATATGTTGGCAGTATTTATAGTCAAAGATATGATCAATATTTCTTAAATATTTCTTCTTGGCAAATTGAACATAATATTGAAAATGAAGACTGTCCAGAAAAATCCAAGACATAACAACATTTCCAAGGTCACACTGTAGGTAAAAACAGTTATACTGAAAGTATTTTTATCTTTAAGTAACTAATCACACTTTAGGTGGTTCCAAGTCTTAACAGAAAATAATTATTTTATGAGTTGTGTTACTGCAAAGTTGAATATTTTGATTGTCATGAGAATTCCTACAAAGATGAAAATTGGTTATATTTAGAGAAGGGAATGTATCTTGAAGAGCTAAAATAAATTTTGTAATTACATCAAAGCATGAAGAAAAGTCAATATATAAAATTTCTAACAATGTACTCATATGATCCCCAGAGATATTTGGGGAGAAAAGATACGTTATGTTTTAGAATGATCCCTAAATATATCTACTCCATTCTGGACTGGTGAAAAGAATAAAACCATGTTGCTTAAGTGTTCAGAGTACATCAGTTGTGGATGGATCTATTTATATCATAAATTGTCCTTGTTCCTTGAAACAGGAAATGAAATCAACCTCAAGATGCATTCTTAGTGCCTTTTACTGAACTTCTTTCTGTATCTTCCTCAATATTCTCAGTCTTTTTTTCTGAAAAGATTCTTCCCAAATTTAGTGAGATCTTTCAAATGAAAAATGTACAAAAGTTTTGAAAAGAAGAGCAAGATAAAATTTCTAAGTGAAAGCTCTGAAATATTGAGCTCAAATCTTAAATTGAGTCTTATTCTCTGTCATCAGATAATGGGAGGTAGCTAAGGATGTAGGTGATTATAATTTTGAAAATGCACATCATATGAGATAGGCTATTTTTTTCATAATCTCTAACTTTTAATTGGAACTCTTTGTTAACTTGTAGTTATGATAACCTGTTTTGAGAATATGTGCCTCATTACTCAAGCAAGATTGTCATTCTATTCAAATTGTATTTAACTATGTATTCAACAATATATTCTCTCAATAACCACCACTGATGTTATCAACTTCAAGCTCTACATCTTATGAGAATTTTTAATTTATAAATTAAACTCAACATATATTTTTACTTTAAGGTGAGGACTAAAATTACAAGTAATTTACAGCAAATTGAATAGAAAAGAAGTGAAAATATCATTTATTGGATCTATTTGCCTACAGTATTATTACAAATTATGAAAAAAAAATTGGCTAATTACATAACCTAGGCTTTAGCCTCTTCTTCCAAAGAAGCTACTGAATTCTTGAGCAAATCAGACCAACACTTTTAGGTAGTGTCTTATTCTGATGCATTTATCTCAAGTAAATATGTAAAATGAAAGTAAAAGAAGTAAGCAGCACAGATTAAGCAGTATCAACACAAGCAAAGCAAACAGAATTCAGAGGAGGGAGTAGAGGGGTAGAGAAATGAAAGTGATAAAAGAGTTAAATTGAAATGCACAAAAACATTTATGATGGCTTACCGTTTTCATCAAATATGGAAGCCAAACTCAGCAGACTCTGTGATATATATTTGGACAATAATACATACAATGTGCAGTAGAAGGGATCTATCCAGTTTATTTATGCATATTTCTTATTATAGGAATATTATCCACAGCCATTGGTACCTAATGAGAACTACATAAATTTTAAGTACTCTAAGTGCTTCTTATTCATTATTTTACTTTATCTCCTAGCAATTTTAGGTGTAGATACTAGATAGCTCTTCCTATACAATAAGGAGAAACACAAAATCCTGAGGTTCAATTTTGTGCTTCTGTTATGTGGAAAATTGATGAGTTAGGTAGGTTAAATACTTTTCAAATTATATTATAAAAAGTGGGAAAATATAGCTAAGTGCTTTAATGCTTTTTATAACTTTCTTTCCAACAAATGCAATGTTATGAAATAAAATATAACTGAAAGCTATATTAAGAACATACAAGACTACTTAAGGACCTGTGTTTATCAATAATTTATTTAAAAAACTGTACTGGATGATTTGTATATAGAAAGCACTGTGAAAGACTTTTTGAGAGTTATAAAGAATAAAGCTGTAGTTCTCTATTAAGGGATCAAAGGATAAGAAAACATTTACTTTTTAATAAAATATCCGGTAAATACAGGCACAAATGATAGGCTGAGGAAATAAAATGAATTAATTAACTAATAGATTAATAGTAACCAAGGAAATCAAATTTTTAAAAACAAAGTTACATTTGAGGGCATTAAAGTTATTAACCCTGCATTAACTGAATGTGGAAAAGAATTCTGGAAAGGAGAGAGGAGCACAGACATAAGAAACTTCATCACTTCATTCCACATTTGCACTAGGGAGAAAAAGCTCAGGGGAATATAGTGCAGATCGAAAAGATTTATTGACATCAACCTATATGTCATATTTGAATTGAGATAAATGTCCATCTGGTGTTAATAGTATTGAGAAAGAATGTAATGGGAAGTTTTCATAGTAATGTAGTATACTTGGAAAATGTATTTTGCAATGAAATTAATACCATGATATTTTATAGAGAACACATAGAATATAGTGAAACTTAAGAATTTGGTATAACTTAAATTGACTAAAGTGATACAACTATTAAGTATGATCTTTGATTGTTTTAGAAAGATAAATTTATGCTAAGGCAGGAGGATTGCTGCAGGTTCGAGGCCATCTTGATCCACAAAGTGAGTTTAAGGCCAGCCTGAAATATATAGCAAAATTCCATCCCAAAAGGCTAATTAATTAATTAATTTAGACTGGATGTTGGAGGATTTTAATATGAAACTATAGAATATAAATTTTTTTTGGACTGATTGTTATGGTTAGGACTTTGAGGGGGAAAATTAAAACATTAAATGTATGTTTTTAGACTGCTTACCATTAAACAATGAGACCCAATGTAATCAAACGTATCATTTGAAGTGAAGGAAAGAAACAAATGAGAATCCAAAGATCAGTAGCACAATGACTCACCAAATCCTCCTAGCTTGAAGGTGGGCAAATGGGGCCATTACCCCAGAGCTGTGGGTTACCTCTTAAAGCTGAAAAAAGCCAAGACAGCTAATTTTCCTCCAGAAACACCAGAAATAATCCAGCACTACTGACATCTTGATTTTAGTACAGTTTCACCAATGTTGGTCTTCCTGCGTCTAGAACCATAAGATAATTAAATGTGTGTTGCTTTAAATTGATCAATTTCTTGTAATTTAGAAAAGCAAAAGGAAATTAATACTAATCTCTACACTAAGACCTTCAATATATGAATAAGGATTATACATTATGAAATAATTTGTTGCAAGGAGATTGAAATACATGTGCCTAATCCAGAGCTGAAAATATATTAATTGTTATTATTGTTGTTAATATTATTAGAATTAAAAAGAGAAAAATCCATATGTCAAAATAAGGTCAGAATGTAAAAAGGCAATGGTAAAACAGAAGGGTAAGGACCAATTCTTGTAATCAAGGTCAGGCTAATTTCAATCTCTATCTTCATCACAATCCCAATGTGAAAGAATTTAGAAGTTATAATCTGGGAAATGACATAAGATTGCAATTTAAATACTATCATCAATACGAAGATTCAGAAGGTCAGAATGAAAGGTGAAAGTTAACAAGCCTGAAGGAATATTAACAGCAAGTTAAACATAAAAAAGTTACTGAAGATTGTGATGTAATAAGAAACAAGATTATATTATTAATTATAACAAATTTAAAGGAAGTTTTAACAGAATGCAAAGCCATAGAAAGATTAGAAGGACGATTGAACATAAAGATGTCATGGAGGGTCTTTGTGAAAAACTTGGTGTATGGAAAAACAGTAGGATGAGTTAAGACTATTTCCAGAGAAATATAAATAGGAAGAAGAAATAGTTTAGTAGAGTGCAGTGACTCAGCTTAATACAAGACTGATGTCTCAGTAATCAAGCAGATGACTGAATTTAACATTTTCAACTCAAAGCAGCTACAGGTCATGAGAAAGTCGAGTGTAACACAGAAAATGGTTATTCAAATAAAATGTAGGTTGTACATCATTAAACACGGAAATTCAGAGGAATTAAAAGATGAATATATAATATGTGTGGTCCAAATGGATGCTTAACATAGCTCCAGATGATAGGCAAGCTTTACTGAAGAGAAATGTATGGGTTCAAGTAACAAGTCTTCAGTGATTGTCAGGAGGAAATCTCTAGGACAACAGCTTATTGTGGTGAGGAGGAGGCAGAGGGTTGATTGAACTGAAGACTTAAAATGATTAACCACATGTGATTTCATTCAAGGGCATGTGATAAATCCACAGTGAGGAAGTAACACAGTAATGAAATGGGGAGTGAATTATGGTGAGAAAGGGAGTGTGAGAATCAGCTTTCTCTCTTTATTTTGGCTACAGAGGAAACATCTTCAGTGGACAGCAAGGTGTCAATTATAACACTAAAAGTAAACATCACTGAGAGAACCAGTCTACTACATAAGAAATTGAAATGGAGAAAAGATCAGGTACAGAAATGATTAAGGAGTAGTTGCTTTAGGAAAGAAGTAGCAGGATAACATTTCAGAGAGCAGCAGAGACAAAAAATAAAAACCTAGAACAACTGAAGATTGAAAATGGGTCACAGTGGCTCTTGAGACAATATGAAGGTTGAGCTGCAAATTTAGTGTTGTAGGAAGGAAAACCTGCCAATGCCTCTTTTATTGGGCAAAATAAAAGATGGTAAAATAAAACCACACATCCAGTAGAAAAAACATTATTTAAACCTATAAAATTTATCAACTCCAAAATGAATATACAAAAAGGAAAAAAATAAAAGATGTTCCTACTCCAAGATTTACAAAGATAATAATTCATCCATAGGTGCATCAAAGATAAAGATTAGACTTTTAAATTATACATCTTTTCATATACTAAGCTTGAGGCCCTAAGAATACCCCAAAAGGCCTATCCACAATATCAGTCTGGAATTTGTCTTGCAGTTCAGAGGAAAATAGAGGATTAATCTACATTCTTTTGAATTGTCAATATAGGATTTGTGAAATATATGACCAAATATAATTTGGACACTTAAGAAAGAAAAACTGAATCAGAAACAGACAGGATTGTTCATTTAAGATGTGAACTGACTCAAGGATGGTAAAGAACACTATAGATAAGGATGGTAAAAAATGCTATGTTTTTATCACAGTAGCTTTGTTGTATAGCTTCAAGTTCAGTATTGTGACAGCAGCTATAACTCAGACAAAGGGCTACTATCTAGAATATATAAAGAACTTTAAAAAATCAGACCCCCCAAATTCAAAGACCCAATTAAAAAATGGGCATCTGAAATGAACAGACATTTTCTCAGACAAAGAAGTAAAAGCAGCAAAGAAACATATGAAAAAATATTCAGCATCACTGGCCATTCGTTAGATGCAGATGGAAACAACACTGAGATTCCACCTCACCCCAGAAAGAATGGCTGCTATCAAGAAATCAACCAATATCAAATGCTAGCGGGGGTGTGGGGAGAAAGGAACCCTTCTCCATTGTTGGTGGGAGTGCAGACTGGTGCAACCACTATGGAAATCAGTATGGAGATATCTCAGAAAACTAGGATTAGAGGTCCCATTTGACCCAGCTATTCCTCTACTGGGTATCTTCCCCAAAGAATTAAACGAATCATACCACAGCGATATATGCACCCATGTTCATAGTGGCACAGTTTAAAATAGCTAAAGCTTGGAAACAGCCCAAGTGCTTATCAACTGGAGATTGGATAAAGAAGATGTGGGGTTTTTTTATACAATGTAATACTACTCAGCCATAAAGAATGAGAAACTAGAGACATTTATAGCTAAGTGGATGCACATTGAGGCGATACTCTTAAGTGAAATAAACAAGACACACATGTGTAAATACCGAATAGTTTCTCTAGTGTGAGAAACTGAGAGTGTAAATGAGGATTAAAAGGTTTAATAACTAATAATTGATACTTTGAAACAGGAAAATGTCCAAAGGGATAGGGGTGGTGGGAGGAGATGGGGAAAGGAAAGAATGGAAAGGAAAAATTATGAGAAAAGAAAAAAAATGGAAACGAAGTCTATGAAAATGGGAAGGGTGGAGGGGTGAAGGGTGCACAGGTAATGGGGAAAAAGTAAGAACTAAGATACATTGTGTACAGGTACAAGCACCCAATGATAAATGTTAACGTATTGTATACCTAAAATGTACCAATAAAAGAATTTAAGAAAAAAAAACTAGATGAAAGAGAACAAATAAAAAAGACACAATACTTTTTACTATTTAAAATTTAAAAATTCTTGGGCTGGAGATTTAGCTCAGTGGTTTTGCCACCTGCTGTGCAAGTGCAGGGACCTGAGTTCGATCCCAGGTACCCCCCCAAAAAAAATATTTTAAAATTCTTAACTTTGTAAGCCTTAAAATAGTCCACAGAGTCTGAAGTAAAATATTATAAAGTAAAATAAACAGAAGTAGGCTGCAGGAGATAAAGAGGAATCACTAATAATAAAGAAAACCCTTCAAGAAAAGTAAGTCAAAGATCACAAAGAACAACAGACAATATAGTTTCCACAGAGATTGTGGAGCCAACCTCTAAGTGAAATTGTCTCTTCTATCCTTAAGGTAGAAAATCTTTAGCTTATCTACCAATACTTCACATGTGTTGATCAATCATTGTCCCACGAGTTCTCTTCTTCCCTTATCAAAATGAGAGATTGCATTAGTTATCCTATTTCCAGTTGGAGAACATGTCTCTTTAGGTCATTCATTTTCAGACTAAGAAACTAATCCAGAACTAATGGAAAGAACCTTGCTAGATCCAGAGATCTTAAATGCAATAGATGGATAGAACTTTATTTTCTCTACCATGGGGTAGTGTAAGTGTATTTACGTTTAAAGAAGAGGTTGACTTTTATGACTTTCATGTCCAGATAAGTAGAATTTTATAAAATGTATTAGTTTATCACCTGTCTCATTTCCTATTTTTACTGAAGACAATGGAAAGCAATTTTTCTGGCCTCCTCTATTGACTAATGGCCTTAATGGAAACTATTTCCAAGCATCTCATGACTGATATTCCAAGATTAATCCCAACCGGACACTGACCTGACTGAAGATTGCAGGGCTATCACTGTAGTAGAGCCATGAATGAGTAAGCGATTTGTCCCATCCCTCACACCTCCACAGACCAGGATGTTTAATATAAACTTGATGTTAGATTTTTTGTTGTTTTGTTTGTTTGTCTGTTTGTTTGGTAATGGGACTCGAACTTGGAAACTTGGGCTTGCAAGGCAGGCAGCAGAACCACTGAGCTAAATCCCCAGCCGTTTACTGGATTTTAATAATGTCGAAAAGGTTGAATTGATATTGTCAATGAAACTTAGGTGTTTATATGTGACAGTTGCTAATGTAGCCTTATCACAGAAGTCCTTACAATGTAGTGAAGTAGATTTAAGTACTCATTTCACTTTAGAGATGAGCAAACTAGGGCACTGAGGAGTTAAATTACTTGCCCAATGTTTTACTAATGTGCAGTAAGTTCAGAATTGAGCCAGTCCTCAATTTGGCTACAGGTGCTGTCCTCTTCATTGTAATTCTATGACACAAAGTCATCGGATTTGAAAAAGAATAAGGCACTGTGGATTCTGGAAAATTTCATTTCAAAGCAGTAGTGACAACAAGTTATAATTGTATACAGAAGATATGAAAATAGTGAATATAAACCATTTCATTGAATCCTCTACCTAAAAGAGATAATTTTTAAAAATTCTGACAACCTCGGTGATATAAAACTTAAGGGTTGCAAATATCTTGAGATCTCTAAAATTCAAGATCCACTGCATTTCTTTGCAAGAACACATGAATAATATTTTCCCTGAATGTAGGTTGTGAAAGAATTGCTAGGTTCACACTAAATGAGCTTTGATTTCACCAATTTAAGCATTCTTATGTATTCAGGACAAGTAAATAAAATAGTGAGTATAAAAAAAACTGCTGGTTTTTGGCAATGGTTTGTCTTTTATTATGCTAAAATATATTTAAAATATCTTGACTTTTGAAAAGCAGTTGCTCCCAAAAGCAGCTGGTCCAGGGTCTTCTTTAGAATAAGCAGGACACGAAACTGCTTCTGTCTCATGGCACAAAATGAATGAGTTTGGCCTTATTTACACCTCTTCCAGACTCAAATGTTCTCAGAAGCTATTCCTGGTACTGTCACTCATCTGAAACCTGCACAGAGCCCCCTGCTGGTCACAGATGTCCTTGTCTCTAACTTCATGGTAGAAATTGAGGCCAATGAGACAAATTCTTGATACATATTTCTCAAATTGTCTACAACAGATTTCGGGCATCCCTTCTGCTCTGCTGCTTCAGGGAAAATTGTGATGTCACTTTATTTGGAATCCAAGTTCCGGTCTCATTTTCATGATTTCCTTTCTCTTGAAGCTCTGTGTCCTTTCTTGTTCTTTAAAGTTTACTTCTTAAGAAAATCACATTGAAAAAATTCACATTGTGCTATTATCGTTTTCCGAACATGACACATATTTACTTTCAGAAATGCATGACTTTATCTGTGTCGTATCCCCTGCCGGAAATCCCTGTTCCTCATTTGTTTCTGTTTAAATCACATTTACAGTGTATGGTTTTCGACCTGAACTCCTTCTTAGTGAAATCTTTACTGGTTTCCACGGGCAGAATTATTTATCCGTGTTATATATGTATTCTTGTTACAATTGATTGCTATCTCTATTCATGTTACTTGCGGTAAAATTAGTTTACCTGTCACATGTTGGTTTCCCCTGTAGGCTGAAGGCAGAATTCTTGTGTAAGTATAGTCAGTCCTCAGCACAAAGGGAGCATATAAATGTTCAATATCTATTTAAATGAATGAATGAATGAATGAAAATATTATTCACAGACAGGAAGAAAAGAAAATATACATTTCTTTTTTCTTTATATTGGTAATAAACTAAACAAGGGAAGATACCCTTAAAGAGACTTTGTTAAACTTAACCCTAAAGCTAACCCAAACTACCCTACCTCTAGATATAGAAATATATCATTTTCTCTGCTGCCCAAGACTCTCTTTGCCTCATTTCCTACTCCAATCCCATCCCTATTCTAATATCACTTAATGTCATCTAATTCTCACAGTATTTTAGACATTTAATGCGAACTCTCATGGTCTTAATTTTCATTTCTAAAATGATTTTATCTCCATCTCAACATTTTGATGTTCTAATTTCCTTTGGCTTCTTAAAGGAATTTGGCTAAGGAAAACAATTTATCTCAAGTGTTTATGCCATCAAGTTCTCACAAAATAGGTGTTTACAAATTGGCAACGACCCATGTAGCCAATCTCTCTATCTGCTTTTAATGCAAGACAGTGATGAACATTTCTACTTGTGCTTGGCAATAAATTTGAGAGTAGGGAAAAGTTTTGATTACTTCAATAGGCCACAATATTTTTATTTAAATAAATTAAATACAAAGACTAACTGTAGACAAATCTTTGGCAGAGAAGATTTGTCTACATAATCTGAATCATGAGGTTGGCACCTATTCCTGGCTGGTTCCTCTTCCCTAAAATAATTACATCAGACATAAAGAACTTTTTCATTTTCTTATTTGTATGATTAGGTGAACAGCTTTAATTAATTTATCTTATTGAGTGAGTTAAAGCTAAATAACAGGAAAATATGACACTTTTAAAAATGAAACTCTGATGATTAAAAGAAAATTTTATTTGCTTTCTTTATTATAACCCTCTTTTGGCATGTTCATCTCAGGCTTCCTTATGTGTGGCTAGATCAAATGTGACCTTCATCAAATTTCATCCTTTAGAAGCTAAATCCAGTCTATTTGGCTTTATACCTTTTTCCTGCATTTGGAACATTATACACTAACCTGTTCCTCATCCCTCCTCCTTTCATGGTATACCCTTCCTTTTTGGCATCTCTTTCTCTGTCTCCCATCTTTATACAGACTGTGCATTGCTGCACCACAGCTTTTATCTTATTAATTTTATTTTTAACTTGTCTATTTTTCGTATTAGAGAATAAACTTCTTTATAGGTACTGTTTTATATTTATCTTTCTATACCTGATAATTAGCCCTGGAATTATTACTTATTGCTTTGAATGTATATCAGTAATGGGGTTTAGAAAATAGAAAATAAAATTTAAAAATTAAAAATTGATGTGATTTTTAAATTCTGCTTTTTGTGACATTCTTGTGTTTATGTGAATGAGCTCGTTTATTTTGGTTTGTTTAGAGTTTTTTAAGTCAGGATAAACTTAAGTTTCATAATTACTGAACTCTTTATTTGTTTTGTTTTGTTTCTTTTTTCAGACAGGGTCTCATTGTGTAGTTCAGGCTAGCTTTGAAATTTCTATATAGCCCAGGCTGCCCTGGAACTCCTGGCAATCCTCCTGCCTCAGCCTCCCCAGGGCTGGGATCACAGGAGTGGACCACCCCCCTAGCAATTACTGATGTCTTAATACAAAAGTTATAATATAGAACATTAAGGAATAATCTGAAATCATTCATGTTTTGGGGGGACTACAGGCAGACAATTTAGGCATATAGCTCTAGCGCATAGTGGGCAAAATTTTGAAAAGTAGAGTTGAGTCAGGAGACAAAGAAGAATAAGTCATTAGTTCCTGCCATAAATCCAGTACTCAATCTTAAGAACCCAAAGTGGAAAGAATTAATCACCATTATATTTATTACATTTAATCTTAACAAAATATAGTTGTGTTTTTAATTAAGCGGAAAAAATAAGCTTCTCAAAATACCTCTCACTTATAATTTCAACTCTATTATTTATAAACTGTACAAAAATAAAAAGCAGAAAATATTTGTAAAATAAAGTATAAATCATAAAATATGAACTTATACTAGTAGAAATGAGATTTCTATATATTTTTTTTAAATGTTATGATGTAGGCAACCGCAATATTGATTATGTTGAAAGGAGACTGTAAGCAGTGCAGGCTGTAAAGAGTTAACCCCACAACTGGTTTGTTTATAGAAGTGAGTCCACCCAAAACATCCATGCCAAGGTCAGAGTAATTTCCATCCCAGTTCCGTCCCCACAACTAAAACCTTCCTACTGAAACAACAATGTTCTAAGTACAACCATATATTTTGTCTATTCTGTTTCTAATTTGAGAATGCTTTGTCTTGTTCTTGATGAGTCTTATCTCCATTGGTTTCCAGAGAAACTGCCCAATTGCACATACTTGCATGTAGTCCCAGCCTCGCATGAAGCTCGCCTTTACTCCAATGAATTACTAACAAAAATGAGTGGCTTGGGTGGACCTGTGCCTTTGCTAACTAAGCAGCATTGGCCCTCCTGGTTCCCCAGTTTCTTTGTTTCTTAGTTCTGTCTTTTAGTTTAGTTTAGTTTTTTTCCTCAGGCTTGCACCTTAGCACCGAACAGGAGCACAGAGCTTACTGCAAAGGTCTCTGATATTATGAAATGGTAGAATAATGTATTGGTAATAACAATGCTATTTTAAATACTATAACTAGCCAAAAATGGGGAGGGATGTGTATGTAAAAAGGTGAGTAATGGGGGAATTAATATGATCAAAATACATTATGCACATGAATCTCCCAAAAATGTGAAACTAAGGAGAAAGATGGGGTAAAAAGGGATAAAGTGGGAAAAAGATTAAAATATGTTATGTAAACATACAAGTCTGCCAAAAAGAAACCCATTAATCTGTATAAATAATATGCACTAAAAATGTGGAAATAAAAGTCCCATTTGCACACACTCTATATTTTAATTGACTAAATAAACTAGATGTCTTAATCACTTTCTGGTAGAGGAGAAAACGTTTCTCACAATATGGCAGCCAAGAGACAGTGAAAAGAGAGGAACAGGGAGAAGAGGAACAGGGAAGGCAGACATGGTCTTCCAGGTCACATCCCCGGTGACCGGTGACCCATCGCTGAGGGCTAAGCCCCACCTCCCACACTTCCTCCTCCTGAGAGCGCTTGAGGCTCTTAGGGAACAGCCGATATCTAAACCATAACATCAGGAATTATTTCCTCATCACCAATTCTTAAATTGGTCTTTCGTTATCCTTGCCTCAGTTCACAAACACTTGTTTGCAAACAGTTCATTAAGTTTATTGGTACATTTTAGGTACACAATATGATGACATTCATCATTGGGAATTTGTACCTTTACATGATATATTTTGATTCTTATTTTTTTCCCATTCCCCTGCCCTCTCTTCAACTGTTCCACCCTGTCCTTATTGACAAAGACTTGGTTCCATTTTTTCCTCCTCTCATATTTTTTCCATTCTCTTTTTTCCTTCCCCCAACCCCTTGTATTTCCCCTTCTCCTTCCCCTTTGGACCTTTTCTTCCTATTTCACATTATACACATTATCTATTAAACATTTTGATCTTTATTTACACTTTCAGTTTCTCGCACCAGTTTGCAAACAATTCAATTCCCCCAAAAAAGTATTCAGCAAAATTTTACTTCCGTTCACAATATCTGGTTACAAACATGACCATGACCATTTTCCCCAGACAAACACAAATGCAGGCATCTTCCCCAAAATGGTAAAACAAATTAAATTGGTAAACCAAGGTACCATTATGTTAATGAATTTATTCAATGCATACTTTATTGAAGATGATTATGCTTCATATTTTCGCCAAAAGTTGATAAAACTAATAATATTTAAATATTGTTTATTTTTCATAGTATTATGAGATCTTTACACTACTTTAAAAACAATTTCTTGACACAGAAAAAGTAGATTATGTTCAAATACTTAATGTTTTGGTCATGGTATATGCAAGAAAAAAATTAAAGCTTACAATTCATGGATTATTTTCTCTGAAATTAATGAAAAGATTTTTTAAATGGCATATATATATATATATATATATATATATGAATGTGTCTATGTATATGTACCAGAATAATATGAATATGTTATATGAGGTTCAAACACTCTTTAAATTAAAGGTATTCCACATGATAGAACAAGAGATTCATATAATGGACCAAAATGCTAGAGAATATGGTATTTCACATACATACAGTAGCTTATCCAGAAAACTTTCCTCGAACCTTAGGTCTTGGGGACAAGCTCAAGATGAAGATAAAGGGAAGCAGATAAGGCAAGTGTTGATAGGTTTGGGTGTCCCTGAAATGATCTGTTAGCTCTCCATAAGTATAGTCCAGAAGTAGAATATATGCATCTCCTTGTGCCTATCTTTGCATAGCAATAAAATAATAGTCTGCATCCTGTGTTAAGGTAGAGAGGCCTTGATGTATTTTATGAGGACGTGGACTATTTCTCATGCATCTTAGGAAATGGATATGACTACGTGGGGTAACCTGAAGAAGTGTGTCTGAAAAAAGAGAATATCACAGAATGATCTTTATCAGTTAAGTCTGTGGTGGTGAGGATATCTCAATGTGTGTCATGATACCACCTTGAGTAGATAATGCTCTTGAAAATCAGAGATGTTTGATACCACCATCAGCCACAAGGAGACATAGTGATTTTCCCAACCCACTTGAATGAAAGGAATGGATAGAATTGATAGAGTTCACATTGCTGATATTCAGTCCAAAAAATCTTATATAAAAATTAAACTTTCACTTTAGGGTTCTGTAATTGTTGGCTATATAATAATAATAATAACCAAAATATCCTTTGCATTATGACAAGTAGTAATGAATTGTTTCACATTAGTCAACTCAATCTGATCAAAATCTTTAGTAGGTAATGCAATTCATATAATTTTATAAGGATAAGAAGAAATATATAAATTGCCTAAATAATATTTGATAGACTCATGGTATTAATGGGTTTTATTAGTTCAAAATATTGACACATTAATATTTGCTTATTTAATATGTAAATCAGACATAGAAGGGCCTAGCACCACGTGCCCATCATCCCAGTGCTTGCGAGGCTGAGGCAGAAGATCACTGTAAATTCAAGGCCAGCTTGTGATGCAGAGTGGGACTATGTCTCAAAAAACCCAATGGAAGTTCATAGATATAGGACAGGATGTCATATAATACTGACATCGCTATTATATACCCAGTTTAGACATTGAAAATGTAATGAAGAGCAAAGGTAAGGAAAAAAGTTGTTTTCCACAAAAACTTCATCTCTTAAATTCTTGAAATTTTTATTATTATCATTTTTCTACTGGGTAAACATTTTAGAAAGTTTACTAGGTCAATTTTTCTCCAAATATTTCAAAAATATAGGCTGTTACCATGATGGCTTCCTTTTCAAATATAGATATATTTAGTGCTCAAATGTAAGAAATAGAGAAGTTCATTAAGAGCTAAAATATTTACAATAGAAAAAAGAGCTATTTCAATTTTTCTCCTGAGGAAAAGAATGTGTTGTAGTAAATTTTATATGATATTTACTCAACTGGATAAACAAAATAATACCAAATAATTTGGTATTTAGCGCATAAAATAACATACAGTTTAGAGGCATCCTTAAAAAGTATGGGGAGTTTACATGAGAATTTTTTTCTCTGCATTAAGCTTCGTTATTTAACAGTTTTGTGTGGTTGAATATTATAACTTCTGTCACTGAGATGACACAAGAAAGCAAGACAAACATGACAAGTATGACAGAATCATGAGACAGCTGCATAATTACTGCAAATGAAAAACCTTCAGTTACACGCTAAGATATTGTAAGAGAAAATCCTCTCACAGGTGCACAGTGTGAATGCAGAAGACTGCTGAGCGATGAATTCTTTGGTTACTGAAAAGAATCTACAGTTTTGCAACCTGAATTCATCCAACAATAAATAAATTTTAGTTGAAGGAAGCCAAATGTACTGTTGAAGAGCATGTTTCCAACATTAAAAATAGGAACTCTGGACAATAAATCAATATAACTGGCTCTTTATGACTATTGACAAATTAAGAGCAATCGAAACTATTTTCAACCTATTTCACAAAGTAAAAAGTAGAAATAACATTAAATATTTGGAAAAAATTGCTAAATATATAAAATTGAAATTGTTAGTCAAACTATGTTCTTCATTATAATACAAACTATTAACTTGATTTTTCAGGTAGCAAGGAAGAAATATAATTTTCTGAGACCTGCTGTTACACAATGTATGTGATGTCTCAAAACTGAAAAGAGGAAAATGAAAGAACATTCAATAAGGAAATAAAAGATGAATAGGGTGAAAGGCAATTGATAGTTTCCCAAATGCTGCTCTGTCCTAACTTTGAAGAGTGAGATCCCACGGGCTGGTTTCTAGCATGTAATGCAAGTACTTTCCAGAGCCAGTGATGATAGGGAGATAGGGAGAGCAAACAAGAAGACTGCAGGGAAAAAATTTACCTTAATAAAGTACTGACAACTATGGCACTTCATTTATTCACACAATGTGATCACAAATATTGTTCTGAAAAAATTTGCTTAGGTTTGTTAAGTGTCCCACTGGATTTATCTTTAGGGTGTGGAGAATTGTTGAAATAGTTTTTGTCATTAATCTTTAGCATTCTTAATTATCAAATATCTGTAAAATATTTGTAATATTTTATAGATTATGGATCAATGTTTATATACATGTAGAAAAACTTTGTCAGCACAAGGGAATCATCACCTTGATAATTGTATCAAAATTTCTATGAAATTAATCACCTCTAACTAATTGAGGCTACAAGATAATTTTTTAAATCAGGAAAAAAAGAGCAATATTGATTACTCTACCAAATTGCAGTATCTTCTGAATATTGGATTTCTGTGAGAGAGTAAGATTCAACAACATGAGGGCCGGGATTTAGCTCAGTGGCGCTGCGCCTGCTGCACAAGCGCAAGGTGCTGATTCGATCAGCGGCTCCAAAAAAATGTTCAACAACGTGAAACTCAATAAAAAAAGTTGAGAACAAGTGTTGTAGGTAATGAAAACAGAAGTTCATTAATAAATTTAAGACTTTTATGAAGTTTAAAGTAAAATATTAAATGTTCTATAAAAGATTTTTCTTCACTGTAAATAGAAGAAAATAATAAATATCTAGGGTTGAAGTTTGAGGAACTGATCACCACTAGGAAACTTACATCAAACTTTGAAGGGAAAAAAGTGAACTTCAAATTTTGGGTAGAAAAAGGACAGACTCATTGCTTCAGATAACAAAAATTGTGATTGTATTATAATTTATTTCAAAATAATAATTTAATAAATTATTTGTTGCTTTAAGAAGAAATTGGGTCACAAAAGTAAAATGATGGTAAGCAAGATTTAGTTGTTCTAAATTTCAGACTAGAGTATTTCTTCCCATACTCTGATAAACTGACTTAAGCATACAGTTAAACCCACAGTCTACAAACGTGAGATGTAATAAGGACGACAAAGGTAACAGAAAATGTTAAAAAAAAATTATACCAACTTTTAAAGGCAGAAGAAGTGGTCAGAAGTAGATAGTGAAATTTCATACTGAAAATTTTAATGTTAAGAGTTTGATATAAAAGCATATGTAAACTTACAAATCAAAATTGTAAACTGATGATTGATGTTTAAGTAAACAGCATTCACAAGGAGCTTCCATATGGCCTGGACAACCCAAGAAAGCTACTTTGAGTTACTTGATAATGCTCAAATAATCAGGGATATATTTATTCTGAAGCCACTGGTATAAAGGGACCATGTCATTAACAGATGAAAAAGTATAGCTGTTTTATCAATCTGACAGTTTGACATTTTTCCTGTCCTCATCTTTTAATTTTTAATTATTTCTGCCTATACATAAAACATTTTACATGTGATTCATCATTCCCATATGCTCAGGGATATCCAATTGGCACTTTTTATTTTGATCTTACTACATACAAGTTTTTAAAACAAAAACTAATCTATCTTATAAAATTCAACCCCATGTGAATTACCTGAAGATCAAAAACTCATGGAAAGTGACACAACTTTTCTTGATTGAATGATGTATATTAACATGCTGTCTTGACTGTACACTGCAAGGATCTTACTATCAAAACACATATCAAGATTTCAAAAATTCATTAGTATGCTAGAATAGTAACTTATTGAAGACTTTGCATTACGGTTATAATAGTCTGATTCATATTCAGTATATGATGTAAGTTAGTTAAATGCTTTCAAACAATTATGTTCTCTCTATTCTAAGCACATATGTGGACACTTCTGCATTTGTAAGCTAACATGTGACTAATTTCTGCCATCAATTTTAAAACACAGTGATCTGTACCCCTTTAAGAATTAACCTCCAAAAACCTACCATCTAGACTTCTGCATGTTCCTTTCCTCTTCCAGCTATCAGTAATAAATTAACTCCCAGGGCAAATATGGAAGCCACATCTTGAGGACAGTAGATTACCATAACAGTTCTTTATGTGAATAAAAATAATGCTTACTTGTATATAAATCATTAATTGTGGGATATTTTAGTTGCCCCAGTGAGCCCACCATGCCTAATAAAAAATTCTTAGCAATATCACTTAGATACTTTCATTTTGTAGACATATTAGCAAAAATACAATAATTTAAAGGAAAATACACCTGATGGCATACACCTTTAATTTTTCTTGATTTAACTTTGATTATTAAAGCTATTATCTGTTCTTTTAGGATATTCACACTTTATATAAGGAAGAAATATAAAAGTGTGTGTGAATTTCCCAGAAGTATTTGCACACACAATGCCATCTTTTCCTCGTCAATGATTTGTTTGGCTGGGATGGTTGGGAATAAGAATGATACACAAACCTAAAGGAGCAAATGGTATCAAATAAGCAGTCCTTTTTCAAGGAAACTCAAGGGTCTTTACCAGAGAACTTGCATTTGGCTGAACCAGCATATTATATGTTAAGCAAAACTATTCTCATCTCATATCATCCACCATATATATCTATCCTGATAGTCTCTTCTATTATGCACCAGATGTGGATTTCAATCTACTCTACCTCCTCTGCCTGAGTGTTCTCTTTGGGGGTTGGAGCCCCCAAGTTTAAAGGTGTGGCATGCCTGAGTAGGCAAGTCTTCGGGCAGAGTTCTACCAGGACAGTCCTTCTGAAATAAAATGTTCTCTGTTTCGCTTTCCCTGTTTACATCTTTCACATTTCAGTCAGGCAATCCCTGACTGATTAGAAAAGTAGTCCTGTTTATACCTACATCAAAGGCAAGGCATGTTTTCACTGAGATATAATTATACCACTATGATTTCTCCAAGGGCACTTCATAAACCCATAACAAACGAACAACAAACCAAAAACTTTTTTAAAATTAGATGATTTTTTTCTGAATAAAAGCATAAGGGAGACAATAAATATTTGTTTCTCAATTTGGCGTGACTCTTAAAGAATGCTGTTATCAATCTAAGCATGTTTTGCTGTTGGGGGTTTCTCCAGTAATTTCATCTACTTTTTGTTTCCATATATACATGTACTTAAATGCTCACTTGTTAAAAACTAATTTCACATCATTTTTGCACATGGAACGATGCAAATATTTGGCTACAAGATGGAAATATTGTTCTAATCCTTAAACAACTTTTAAATATATTGATTTCTATTGGTAATGCCTATTATCAACATTTTGGAATGGTTATTATGTGCCCAATTCCATGGTAATTTATTTGAACAAACTATCTCCTTTAACTTTTACAAATAGCTAAAGTAGATTTTCCCTGTAACTTATAGATGAGAAAACCCAAGAACAAAAATATTAAAAATTATATCCATTTACGAGCTATTGAGTAGTGAATCTATGATTTAAGCAGAACATAGGTATAGTGATCACAATTGTTAACAATCATTGATTAGTGAGACATTTAATTAAGTGGCCAATTCTTAATTTTTCAACATAGGAAGTGGATAAAGAAAACAAAATAAATATAGAATTAACAAGAACCAGGAGACTTCAGCATATGCACATTTTAATAGATATAGCTGAACCACATATGCAAAACTATATAACATAGTTTTGCATATGACATCCCTGGATTCCATCAGAAGCATGGCAATACAAAAATGATTTAAGATTATATCTTTAAAAATATTTTCCAGTGTAGAAATTACCATAATTACTTTCATAACAATTGATCATAAATGTTTACTTCAGTATTTTCTTGGGGAAAAGAGCTGAATTCCTTCAACAGAGACCAATTTATAGTGTGTAATCTGCCTGAAACCCATTCTGCTTTTCTCAGACTACATGACGATTTTATATTTAGTTTGTCACTGAATCTCTGAAAGTGAGAAGTTCAGTGCTCCAGCCGGTTAGAACACAAGGATACTTTATATGTTAATGTCAGTAGTTTAATTTTTGTTTTTTTATCATTTAAATGAAATCGTTAGATAAATTGACAGATAAGATTCCTTTGGGCTCCAAGTCTTTAGCTCCATAATTACTTTCCCTTCTTTGAATTATGAAACTATTGTAACTATAGTAGTATAACAGTTGTATTGAGCAATACACTACGGTTGTAGACATAGCTACTTGGAAGACCCAACTATGTTTTTCTAAGATCCTTTTAATATTATGGAGGGGCTCCAAGCATCGTTTTCACATTTCCTTTCTTTAACAAATGAAGTTGAAATAATTATCTATTTTCATAATACTAAACTCTTGTATAGATTAAATAATGTGTAGATGATGGAAGAAAACCACATAGACTTACATTAACAGGAAGTAAATTAAAATATCACAAGGAAACTCCAAAAAGCAAGCTCCTTAATTGATATAGAAACTCCTGTTCTTCCACTCATCATGTAAATCTTATCAAGGCCGATATACATCTAGTGAGAGCGTTAACTCAGAAAAATCATCACTGGACGGGGGTGTAGCTCAGTGGCGCATGAGGCCCTGGGTTTGATTCCCAGTACCAAAAAAGAAAAGTGAAAAAAAAAAAAAGACCAAAGAAAAATCATCACTGTGTATACTATTGACATAGGGAACTTAGTTTGGAAGAGGACAGATTCTTAAAAATTTGAGTATAAATTAACTCTCGTGTAATAAGTAATAAGTAGCAAGTAATACAAATTGGATTTTTCTCTACTATCTCTAGTTCATTTATAAAGTGAATAATAATTAGTACTTTGTTGGTGGTCTCTCTAGAGGGAGACCTGGAACCCCGGAAAGCACCGACTCTTAAAGAAAGAAAAGGAGACAGCAGTTTAATTCCTCTGACACTATTCGACCATCACAAAGGGAAGAAGCAAGGCTTTTATACATGTAGGAAAGCAGCTTAGTTATTCTGGCTATCGTCTTTCTGATTTTAACCTCTGGTGACAAATGACTTTAAGTGACTCATAAAAGCTACAGGCGAATTCACAAGTCCCCTGTTTCCGTTCACCAATCCCATACATCAAAGAGCACACCGCAGCCCTCTTCTTATCAGATGGTATCAAGAAAGCAGGACGATCTCAGCCAAAATCAAGCCCACTGGCCCACCACAAACATCACAGATGTGCATAGTGAGTCCTGTCTCTCTTACCACCCATAGAGTCATTGGGTTGTGGTCCTCTGATCCCGAGAAATGGTAAATAAGAAAACTAGGAAAACCTGTTTTCTTCCCGTGAGACTTTTACAATGTCACTTAAAGTTTTCTGGCATTCTTTTAACAAACAGACTTGTGAAGTTTCCCAGAAATGACTTAATTTTCTCAGTTAACAAACTTCTTGTGATCTATTCTTATAACTAGATAACTAAATTCTACAATTTCCCACAGTACTTTACTGAGTAACTGATAATAATTCACATAGTATCTTCTCTATCTCTGTCATTTTTTCCTTTATATCCATCTTCCAATTTAAATGATTTAACCTAGCAAATACCCAACGAGAGTACAATAAATATTTGATGAATTGGAGTTTTATAAATGTCACCAAAAAGGAAATTTTGCATGTAATATATGATATTAATAACACTAGGCATCTAGGGAGCAGAGACAGGTGTGAGGCAATGTACATAATAGATTACTAGAAAATCGAAGGAAACCAATATTTTCATTTTGTGCTCTGCCCCTAAGCAAGAAAAACAAATCAAAATTAACTAAATAATAATATATTTCTGTTTTTGATGACTTGTCAAACTATTACCTTTGGTTGTCTTCTCTTGCGTTTGGATTTACACTCAGACTTGAACATTATTTGAGGCCATGGCTAATTTTTCTTTTGATTTTGTGTGTATTTCATCAATAAAATAATATCTACCTCTAGTCATAGTTCCATATGAAATAATAGTTTCTGTCACATATGAAAAAGTCTTTGGCCTAGTTTAAACTGCATTTCTCAAACTCAGTTGATAGCTTGAAGTGGACTTACTATATTTAATTTAAGAGATACACCCATAGTCCAAAAATTTAAAGATCACAAACTCTTGAGAAAGATAATCAAATGTCTAAGGGAAAAAGTATCAAAAGATGGCTGACTAGAGCCACCCACCACCCACCTGCTTCTCCACAAAGAACCACAGCAACAGATGTGGTACGTTTGGAGATGAGTGACATTGAGCGAATACTGGGAGTCAAGAGGAGAAAAAGAGAAGCCATGTGGACTCAGAGACTGGAGAACAATCCTGGGTCCCCAGAGGTAGATAGGTGTAACCCATCTTCAGGGTAAAGGGTGGAAGAGAGAACACCAGCAAACTCTTACCAAGGTGGATACTGGAAATCCCAGCTACTGAAAAGTTTCACAACCCTCCTAGGCTAGCAGAATAACTAACCAGATAAGTAAACAGAAATCTGCACAGTAGCCTTTGTTTTGGGTAGAAATATCACAAATCATCTCTCTAGCTTGTTGCAGCCAAGAGCCATCTTGAGAAGGAATCTATCATCTGAATTTGAATGATTCTAGGAGCCACAAGACACTGAGTCAGCGGGTAGTTGTCACACAAAACAACCGTGGTTCAGTGGAGTGAATCTGACCTAACCCCCTGGTCACACTTCACAACAGAGGATGGTCGTTGTGACTTTGAGGGGCATAGATAGCCCTGATCTCAGGAATGGCGCAGGTAAGAGAAGATCCCAGCCAAGACCAAGGCCACATGCAGATTCATAGTAATTTCAGGACTGAGGGCAGCCATCCCTCATCCCTTCTCCCACCTGACAGTCTAATCAGAGCACAACTGTGTCAGGCTTCTCTCCACCACTAGTGCAGCAGTTCTAGAGAGCCTTAATAGTAGCAGAGTCAGTATCCACAGTGCCTGGGGAAACTCCCATCACACAATAGGGGCCACAACTCTGCAAGAGTAGGAACACAGTGTGCGTCACACCTTCTTCTCTACACATCACAAATGAGTAAACTGTTAGAGTTATCCCACTTTTCTTGTCCAACAGACAGTGGGTCTCTTCAACTCCAACACAGTAGGCCCCACTCAGACTCACCAATCTCAGGCAAAGTGGCTGCAGGGAAATTATGCTATGGTGTCAAACTGGAAAAAAGCTCAATCTTGCATAACAATCCGATATCTCAAAACATGTCTTCAGGGTAGAGCTAATTACTAAGCAGGTTATTATATAAAAACTATAGAACTCACCAGTTCATCTCATATGCATATCTCAGTGTAGGAACAGAAGAAAAATGAAAAAAGGAAGATATTATGACACCTCTAAAGATTGTGACTCTAGTAACTGATTCCAAAGAAATTGAAATAGATGAAATGCCAAATAAAGAATAAAAAGACATTTTGTAAGTTCAATGAAATCCACAATAATACAGATAAAAAATTAAACTAAATTAGAAAGACAGTGCAAGATATAAATTAGAAATTCAACAAATAGGTAGAAATTTTTGGGAAAAAAAATAGCCTAACAGAGATCTTGGAAGTTAAGAGCTTAATAAGTCATTTACAAATTATTTTAAAGTCTCAAGAGTAGGCTACAATATGCAGAAGCATGGATATCAGAGTTTTAAAACAGCCTTTGAAATATCACATCCAGCCAGAAAAAGAAAAAAATAGAGAATGTAAATAAAATAGGAATACATAAAAAGAACATTGAAAATCTTTTGGATACCACTAAATGATCAAATATCCAAATCATTACCTTATCCACTAGTGAGGAAATGGAGGTTAAAGGTATAGAAAATGTATTTTTAAAAAATAATAGTATAAAGTTCCCTTGTCTAGGGAAAGACATCGGCATCCTATAAAGGAGGCTTATTGCTATGTTTGCATCTAGATGCCCCCCTAAACCCTCATGCAGTCATAGTTGGGGCTTTTTGAAGGTGGGTAGCTCTAGAGTGTATGCTATTGAGATTAAATTTATGATGCCGGGATCAAGGATGTGTGGTTACTAAATTAGTCCACTGGTTGGTTTGGCATAGTTCTGGGTAGAATTAAGGGTGTCCCATCCTGGGTGTGAGTGCTACCCTCCCTAAGGGCACAAAGCCTAGATAAGATCCAAGGGACAGAAAGAGTCACTGCTTGTTACTTGTAGCTTGCTGCCTTGCTGCCTTGTTCCTGACACCGTGTCTTGAAGCCAGCCAACTCTGAACTGAAACCTCTACAAATTGTGAGCCAAATACACTTTTTCTCCCTTAACTTTGGACATTAAATATTTTGTCTCAGCAACAAAAGTAACTAAAACGCTTATAAAAACACAAATAAACATGACAAGAAGACATCTTCACCAAAATATACTATAGTAAAACTGACAAAATTTAGAGAAAAGAAGAAATACATTTAACATCTGCAAAAAATATATTGACTAAAAAGTAGAAGTGTGATTACTAGGGTCTGAATGGGGTTCCTGGGGTGAAGTAAGTTGGGTAAAAGAATGAATGGATATGATCAATGTACACAGTATGCATGTATGGAAGTATCACAGTGAATACCATTCAAACATATAATGAATGTGTGTTAATAAAAATTACAACTATAAGTTTGACATTTTACCAGTTTAATGAGACAAGGAAGTTGCATTTAGTCAATCCAAGTCTCAGACTCAGAATAACTTATTTTCTTTTGTCTTGTATCATAGGCTCATTGGGAACTGTCTATGGATAACTCTAAAGCTAATGTTTTGTTTAAATTTCAAAAGGGTTAAGAAGTTTTAGAGAAAGTAAAGATTTATATCTTGACCAATTGAGAGAAATGCAAATTTTTTATTGATCTAAATACTATATATTGACGGTGTGGAAAACAAATATTAAGTATGTGGGAAGTCGAAAATAGTTTATCTTTTGAACTTCCAATATTTAGAAGGGACAATAAAGTATTTAAAACAAGACTGCTCCTACTTAGAATAATATATATATGAATATATTATATACATATATATTCCTTAACAAATAATTGTAGTACAAGTATATATGGAGAAAAAAGTAAACACCAAAACATAAGTGACAATTAATTGAAATAAAGTGAACAAATTTTAGACATCCACAGTACTTGGTTTTACTATCAGTTTATAGCACATTTGCAATACCTTTATTTCTTTCAGGTGAGCTGTTTCTTGTGTACCTTTACCATCTTATAGATATTATCTAAGAAGTCATTATATTGAAATGATGACAGTTCATCAATTTTTAATGTAAGTAATGTAATTTCGGCCTTTAAAACTGGTTAGTAAGGAGCTATAACCTAGAAGAACTGCATTGTATATTGCGTGCAGTTTACAAAAGGGAAAACAGACTTAGCAATATATTCTTACCTATTAAAGGGAGTTGTTCTTATGCATAGTTTCAAAGTATGTTAGTGTAAGCAAGTATACATTAGGAGACTTGGTTTCTGTCCCACTTATTTTTATTTTATGAGGAAGATGATGACTGATCCTGAATGGGAAAAAATTGGAGAGTGTTTTCAGTCTATAGAACACAACCAGGCAGAATGCCTATAATATTAAAAGAATGCTTAACAACAAACCAATTTACCTTACTCTCTTTTGGACAGTGGCTTCTCAAAAGCCTCACAGAACAGTTCATCTGCTTTGAGCCTGTTCTGCTCAAAGCTTCACAGGACACTGTGAAATAGCAGCAGCCCTGCAGAGATCCCTAATGCTTCATTAAAAGTGAGACTATCTGCGGAGATGGATTGTAATCTGCCATGGAAAAACAAAAATAAAATACATTTTTCCTATGTTGGCTAGTACAAACCCTGATAACCATGACTCTCCTAAATTTTTCAATAATATCTGTATAAGTTGCAGGAGAATTGCGTTTCAATTCTTTGTGATAGTGCCCTGTAGGAAAATAAGAAGGTTGTTTGGGAATCATTTCTGAAATGTACGAGAAGGTCAGGCAAACAAACGGGTAATGTTAAGACAGGAAAGAAAAATCTATTAAGAATAGCTCCTGTGTTTTTCCTAATATAGACAACAATGAGGAAATAGTTTTTGTAACTTGACTTTACTTGTAGTTACATATTCATATTGGTTCTGCCTTACTTACACTTGTCAACCTCCTCTGATACTTTTGAAAACAATATTAAAATTAATTGAATCTTTTCTATAAATTATAATTTAGTAGGAATTTTTTCTAATGCAACTTAGAGTCATACTTTGAGTTCTTCATTTATTTTCAAAAGGTTTTTTCTAACTAAACTAAGGCACATTGTACATCAACATTTCTCTAGGAATTATAATTTATGATAAAAAAGTGTATTCATCTATCATTTTCTGAAAAGACATTTATTTTCAGAATAGGATTCTATATCACACTGTCCAATATACATGTCTTATGACAATTATCTGGGGAAAATTTGATTGACTAGAGTTACTAAACACTAAAGAGTACTAAAAGAGTGAAAAAGTGCTCTTTTTATAACTATATTTAGAAATAGTTAATAGCCTTTCTATGTACTGATTCTGTATGACATGGAAAAATTAGAATTAAACAAAATCCTTAGATGTGAAAAGCTTGCAATCCAATCTCATATGGGAATCTCTACTAACCAATGATGCATCACTGCTAGTATCAAGAGCACATAGAATTTACTCATTTTAAAAGTAATCAGAAATCAGAAAGCAGAGGGCAAACTACAAGAGCTTCAGAATCTGTCTCATACTGCCTACTCAAGAGCTGAGATTTTCTGTTATCATGCTTCTCAGTATTCAGCCTCACTGTAAAGTCTCTGAAAATATGATTTTTGGTCTAGATTCACATATATTCCGGCTTCCTTTTGATTGGGTTATCTACCCAAGAATTTGATACAGGTTCCTAGAACACAAAAGAATAAACTCTGACATCTCTGAATCAATAAAATACTTAGTTCAATCTTTCTAACATATCAGATTGGCCAATCAAGTCTAAGCGTCCGTGACACTCAAATTTTGAACATAGAAAACTCTTTCACCTTAGACGTTGTAATGAGCAATATCGTGTAAGGTCACACTCCCTTTCCCACACGTGAATACTAACAGAGAATCATTACTGTGAATGAGATGACAAAATCTGCGTGGTCCCTCAAAAATAAAAATTTGAAATTTAATATCAGATGCTTTGCTCAATGCCAGGTGTTTGGTCCTCAATTTCATCCCTATTCTCTAAGAGAAAGCTAAATATACCTGGATTCTGACTTAGGGACTGCCAGTGAGAAAGTATGATTGAAATACACTTCTGATGTACATTCATTAATTCAAAAAAATTACTTTGAAGTGTCTAGCTCCGGAGATGCATCAGTAATAGGAAAGACAGAAAGTTTTATACTCTAATGAGTAGAATTTATGTCTATGGTCCATGGATCTGAACTCAGATCAACTGCCATCACACTTCACAAGAAACCAGACAGTTACTGATGAGTTACTTATTTTTTCTCTTCACATTGGTTAGAAGAACAAGCATATTTGTCTTTTTATATGAACTCATGGAGTACACTTACGTGCACTTAAGCAGGCAATCTATACATAGACTCTAAGTTGCAGAGAAAAGTATCTTTTCTAATATATGTTATCTTTGATTTGTACGTAATCTTTACCTTTATTATATGAACTATGATAAACATATATATTGTGTTGCATACATATCCTGTTCCACTCATGGAAGTCTTTTAAAATATATTTTATTTCAATCACATTCCTTACTGCATATTACAATGCTATTTTAAAAATATAATAAAGGCCACCTGTTCATAAGCACATATGGCATAAAACAATGGCTACAACAATAAAAAGTAGCGTATGAATAAAGAGCATGTGGATATTCACAAGTGGCATCGTCGCACTAGATTTCAAAGTGTTATCTCTTGACTTGCCTTCTCATAATAGCATTTGAGGGTATCTATCATGACAAGAAAATGAGGCAAAAAAAGGTTGGTGGAAAGTGGCAATTAAACCATATAAAAATATACACATAAAGACACTGATATAAGAAAAAGAAACAGACACAAATGTTTATGCCATTGCCAGGAAACAACGTCAGCCTTTTCATCTTTCTGCATTGCTTTAGTTTCCGAAATCTGATGTGAGTATGTGGCATAAATTTAGTGGTTTAAAACATTACAATTTATTATTTTAAAATTTTGTCACTCAGAAGTCCAAAGTTCTTCTCACTGAGCTAAAATCAAGCTGTTGACAGGACTAAATTCCCTCTGCAGGCTCTTGTGGAAGGCTCATTTAGAGCAAAATTACTTTTATGCAGTTTCTAAAGACAGCCCACGTTTCTTGCCTTGTGGCTCCATTCCTGTTTCTCCACACTCAGTAAGGTCAGAGTGACTTCGTTCCAAGCCATTCTTCTGGCTTTCTATCTTTTGCTTCCTTCTATCATTAAGGAGAATCCTTATGATTACAATGAAGTCCCCTGGATAGTAGAAGATACTATTCCCATGAAGAAGTTTTTCAGATTATTCAACTAAATTTAATTCCGTCTCCAATCTTAACACAATCTTAACCAAGAAAACTAACATATTCGTTGTCTAGCAACTGGGTTTGGGGCATTATTTTATCTACACATTCATGGTTGCAGTTTTCTTTGCTATAGAATTTATATGCTATAGAGTTACTGACTTTTTTTTTTTCCTGAGACAAACATATTCCTCGCATTCCATGGCTGGAGCTATGTACTCCCCTTCTTGGCATCAAATGTTGACCATTCCATGTCAGTACTTTCCAATTTACCTTCTAAAGATTTGTTTCATCCTTTTATATTTCAAAAGATTCATTGCATTAGAGAATAGGCAGTAAAGGTTTTCTTCCTCCCTTAGAAGGTTTGGGGATGTCGCCTGGGCAACACAAGGCAAATATGAACTTCTAGGTTCAGTATGTTGGAATTTTCCTCTGCAGTGCAAAACCCTGTATTTGCTACAGAAACCACATGGTTGTTTTCAGAATAAAATAAGTAAATGTAAATGTTAAAAACGTATGAAACATGCTCCATATGATGTATCTTTGTATTTAGCTGGAGCTTACAGCGAGTGTAGAAGTGTCTTATGTTAGAATCAAGTGAGAAAATCCATTGAAAGCAAGTTTAAGTATTGTGGACTTTATTCAGTGAGATTTGGAGAGCTGTAGTGGTTCTCTGGAAATAACCATGACATGAGCACCTGATTTTGAACTTTATTTTAGGGGGAAATCTATTATCAACCAGGGATAGCTTGAGTTAAAACAAACAGGTGGAATTTCACTGGTACCTGTACAATGAGGATGAACAATCAGGGTTAAATTGCGGCAGCAAAAAAAAGATTGTGAATAAAGTTAGAGACAAAATAAAGATCCCTCCCCCCCCACTCCCTCCCTCCTTCTCTCTCTGTTTTTGTAGTATTATTTTTGTCATATTGAGGATTGAACTCAGGCCTTTTTCACTGAACTATATCCTCCTTAGTCCTTTTTTAAATTTTTGTTGTTGTTTTTAATTTTGAGACAGTGTCTTCCTAAGTCACTGAATTGCCCAACCTCAAACTTGCAGTTTTTTCTGCTTCATTCTCTCAGAGTGTTAGGATAACAGGCACAAGATGTGGCTTAAAGAGTTAAATATAGGTGTCTGTGATAGCTATAGGTAGAAAGAACTTGGGCTTTCAGGGGTAGGATTTTAGAAGTAGAGCTAGAGATGCATGAAAAGAGAAACTCTGAACAATGAATAGAAAATAATACCAGATTAACCTGATTTTGAATCTTAATTCTGCTATTATACACACATATGCATGTATGTATATATATATATATATATATATATATATCATATATATATGATTTAACATTAGATCCACTATAAAAATTATGCACATATAGATTCTTGGGTGTTAAGAGCACCTTACTAAGTCTACTTGTTTCTGTACTACTTGCCATTCTGTTGTGGATTTAAATCATTCCAGAAAAAAGGCACCTAGATTTTCTCCAAAAAGCCCTTTATGGGATTCCAAATCCAGATAACTTAAAAATTCTAAAAATCTCAATTGTTTATGTAATGTTTGCAACTCTAAATGTGAATAATAACAAGAACTGTAATCAGGAAGATGAATTCAGGAATTATTTTTTCCTTCTTGTTCTATTCCTTGTTTTAAGACTTTTAATCCAAATTTGTTTAGAAATGTGATATCGGTATTGGTAGCTACATTTATATAACTTTGTTCATTTATATTATAATGTGGATTAATATAAGAAAGGTTAATATTAAAATTAGAAAATAAAAAAAATCACATTTGCAAGTTAATTTGTTTAGAGGATTATTGCTAAAACAAAGTAGCTCAAATTCAGAAAACTTTCATGAAATGAATTAAATTACTGAGCTAAGCACAAAATAGTCATTTACACTAAGCAGAAAATAACAATCTTTAAAATTTGTGGAACTTTTTGTTATCTGTCTTTTGAAGCAAAACTGTGAAAGAAAAACCTATTTAAACTTAAAATAACTTTTTTTAACAAAAGAAGCATTTACTCGAAATTCTTGCTAAGTATTTTCTAGTCCTAGACAATAACTAAATATTTTCCAGTCCTAAAGTTGATTCTAAACATTAAAACATATATCTTCTCTGGAAATCACCAAAATCAAAACTAGAGAAAGTAGCAAGAAGAATCATATTTAAATGATTTGCACAAATCATGACTTGCACAGGACAAAGATTAAATAAATGGCAAATGCTGACATTTCATAGCATCAGACATTAGAACCATAAAACAGTGAAATACACATACATTTCTAACAGTTCTGTCCTAATTTCCTTCCAATGGTATGTACAGACATTCATGTCTTGCTGAGAATAACCATCCAGTGTGTTGAAATTATTAGCCATAGGAAAACTGTTTTAAGAGCCCCATAAGGGAAATCCTAGAAAATTGTAAACACAGTAATTTGCTCAATAGCACATCACCAAAACATATAATAAGTCAAACAGATGGGTGTTTATTCATATAGAAATTACAAATACTATAGGAAAATATTGGGAAGTAAAAGTCAATTGCTTTGTTAAGATTCATTTGGCTTCATCCAATTTAATTCTTAAGATTATTTTGTTTAGATAATTAACTACTCCCCTTGATATTTTTGCTATCTCTCTATTGTCTTTTCAGATGACTTCCTCTATTTGAAACTGTCAGGTCATAGGTATTGCCCCGTTTTTACAGCCAAATGATGTTTATTATCTATCCATATTCATCTAATATGAATCTAAACATTCTAGTTAATCTTTTTTACTATGGACAATGTTACAGGCCACTGTAAGAATATCAGAATATCCATTTTCATTGCCCCGCATGTTCTTTCCCCCCAGCTGTAATCCCTCATATGCCCCAGACTATTTAACTTATCTCTCCGTGGCTAAAAGAAAACTGTCTGGAAACATTTTTAGTACTTAACATAGCATTTATCACAGTTTTATGATTGTCTTTTGCCTTATGTAACTTCCACAAGAGAAAGTAAATACCTTGTGGATGAAAATTGTCCTGTATTTTTATTGTTGCATTCTTAGCAGCTAGCACTCAGGAGTCTCTCTAAAAAATGATTTATTACGTGGTTTTTAAAGTCAACCACTGATAAGAATAGTACACATGACGTAGGAAAACAGATACACAATATTTTCCTCCTCCCCCACCTAGAGTTAATAGTAATTATCAAAATAGTAGGTATCATTTGAGTACACTTGCCATTGGTCTAAAATTTACAGACACTGTAATTGTTAATTCTCACAAGCATTATTAAAAGTCAGAATTTTGTTCTGGGAAAGATTGAAGCTTTACGGAATTAAACTGTATGCTCAGGATATTTTCTTTGTAAATTTTATTGTTTATGTACAAGGCATACAACACGATATTGTGGGAATGCATATAGATAACCAAGTGATGACTAAGTGAGGCAAATTAGCACATTTATTATCTCAGCTGGTCACCCATATCTTTGTGACAAGAGAAGCTATAATCTAGTCATATAACATGAGCTTTAGTATAGTACAAATGCATGAAGCATAGTCTTCATGTTGTATGTTAACTCTCTGGATTTACTTATCCTATATTTCTGCTACATTCTATGCTTTAACCTACATCTCCTCATTTCCTGCCCAACTCCACCCCTGTAGCCAGAGTTTTGTTCTATATTATTGCATATTTGAATTTTGTTTTCCACTTGTACATGAGATCATACATTAGTTTTGTGTGTCTTATTTATTTCTTGGAAGCATAGAGTCCTCCAGACTTGTACCTGTTGTGCCAAAATATCATTCTTTTAAAGGTCTCAATAAAATTCTATTTTATATATGTATCACCATTTTCCAGAATCTTGACTCTAGATTGCTTGACTCACCTCTTAGCCACTATGATAGAATCCTTTGACTTCCTCTATACTCAATACTTTCATTTATTCAAAAATAATTACTGGTTACCCATTATAGGTAACAACATAAATTATAATTACAAATTTTAGGAGAAATAAGACTGGAGAGGTGCTATGATAATGAAATACAAGTTAATATTAAAAGAATTTATAGCATAAATTATTAAGTGGCAGGCATTAATGTTATATTTTGAAATAATTAATCACATTATATGTGATAAATTAGCTTTTCAAAAGTAGAGAAAATTAACTTTCCAACATTATGTTCATCTTCCAACTTAGTTGATTTTAGTTCATATGTATATCAGTAAAAGGTGAATCCATTCCAATAAGACTATTTTTAGCAGGATGTGACCCAATACCAACAATGAGAGATGTGAACAAAAAATTTTCAGTAAGGTATTTTTTGAATCTAGTGCTTGTTGATGAGGAAGACAGAAGGTACTTCAAGCAGCAGGAAAGCATTCCATGGAGAAAAGCTCCTGAAAAACTAAGGAAACAGAGAATGAACTTTAGCCATCAGTTTGAATCTCCAGACTCACAGGCATCTGCTGAACAGCCTAAAATGTGAGCTGAATGGGGGAAACAATCCATAACCATTGAGTTCAGCAGCTTGAGTTGAGTGCAGCTTGTAGTGGGAGAAAGAGGCCAAAACTCCAAATATAATAGTCTTCCTTTATCTTACAGTGCTGCATTTATTTTACAATATAACTAAATGTTCTTCATGTACAAACATTTAAAAAAGTGCTTTCTTTGAAACACCAGAGATTTCCTAAGCTGCCCTCATTTATTTATTTATTTATTTATTTATTTTACTGCACACTTTGATGATAAGCACTCAGATACTACATCAGCATAAACATTAAACATTTTCATTTGAATAGGCTGGTATTTGTAATTTTGCTTTCTATCATCATAATGTTGACTGTAAATCCTTTTCTTCTTTAATATTAATAAATACCCTTTTCTTTACATGTAAACAATTAAATATTTTGTGTTCAAATCAAATTAGAAAATCTAAGTGGACCTTATATCTTGCAAAGATTTAGAACATAGCATATTAATATTTTTGAGAACTACATTCCTTTTTACATATGCATTGGAGAAATGTACATGGAGTGTTTCACTGAAGGTGCTTCTGGGTCTACCGTTTCATAGCTTTCTGCATTTTATCCTCTTTGAAGACTTCTGCGTTACAAATATTTTTCCCCCCAGGGATTATATGGCATGGCATTGTGACCCTTTTTTCTCCCCCATATTATGTAATCATTTTGGTATTATTTCCCAGCAGTACTACCATATGTATTCTGCAATGTGGAGTTGACATATGTTGGCATTTTAGAACTTGTTACAACTATGTAATTTTCCCATAGTTAGAAATGTGTGTGTGTGTGTGTGTGTGTGTGTGTATATATATATATATATATATCTCTTTTTAATTTAAGAAATAGTCTTGTCACATGTCTGCAAATACCACTTTCATAATTTTACAGATTTATTCATTCTTCAATGGAAAATTGGGAGATGGGGAATCAGGGGGGACTTTTATCCAGATCTGGACAACTTCATGTTTGTTAAACTGGAATTATGGCTAGTTCAAACTCCATTTCAAACTCACCCAGTCTGTCTTAATTTTTTTAAACACTAAATTCAGGTCATTTGTTCAGTGTCAAAAAACGAGGTTGCAGTCATCCACTCATATGCATGGGGTCTGATCTCAAATACACTAGATGTGGAGCGTGGAAACCAAAACAAAGCCTGCTATGTGGAAAGTACTTTCAATTGTGGTTCATTGTTTTTTGTAGCAATATCTTAAACTACACTTCAGTGCAAGTTTTGTCAGTTAATCTTACCTCATGAGTAAGCTAAGAACCCAAACTACATTTCTTTAAACCTGTTTCACTACTATGGTCCTTTGATAAAATGTTCAGTAACCAACTTCTTTACTGGCCAAAAGATCCACGTACCATGTTCTGGAGCATTTTAAATGTGAATATCTATTGAATGGTAATGTTTTCTTTCAAGTAAATGCCTGTTCAGAATTTTTTAAATGCCAAATATTTTCATGGTCACTTGCGTGTAGTAATTTAGAAAATATTCAGAGATTTTGAAATCTAATTGTATTTAACCAGCCTCATTGTACAACCATGATGTATAATAAAAAATCGGAAAAAAAATTCTTATTTTTTCCAGGTCCTTGAAAGTAGACATTTAAAGCCAATAGTTTGAAAGGGGTGTGTGTGTGTCTGTGTGTGTGTATATGTGTGGTGTAACCCTCTCTCTCTCTGTCCCTCTCATTCTTTCTCTCTCTCCTTAACTTTTCCCTCATCCCCACAAAACAATCTGGAAACCACTCAAAGGTAATTAAACATTTTATAAGAGACTATGAAAAATATCAAGATAGGTTACCTTGCTGTTAAACATAATTAAACATTTTAAGTCTAAACCTGTGATTAGTCCATGAATTCAAGAAGGAAGAAATCACATATTGTTTAACATTCACTTCTAGATGTCTTACATTAACATCAAAGTGTATTCAATAAATATTAAAATTGAACTAATATGGGGCCAGGGCTTTAGCTCAGTGGTTCCAGCACCGGCCTTGCAAGCACAAGATCTCAAATTCGATTCCCAGTAACAAACAAACAAACAAAAAGAACAAATACTATTTTTTTCCAAAAATTCCAAATTTCAAGAATCTTACAAAGTAGGGTGAATTGACTCATTATACAAATGAATACTATAAATTTGTGTTCATTTCTTTTACTCCAGTAACCCTAAAGAATATTGAAGGCTAGTATTCATGACCCATATGCACAAGATGCCTTTAGTATAGCTTTTATTTTTTATAGTTTTTCAGTTACCAATTTAGGAATCACATTAAATGAAAGACAATTTTTCTTATGTGTTTTAGAGCAGGTTATAATTTAGGTAGGTCACAAAGAAAGTTAAGAATGAGGTTATGCATTGAAAGCTTTCTATAGAAAGTAGAAATTCACATATAAGCTATTTTGAACCAGAAATATATAAATAAAGAAAATGGACTAGATCAAATTGTAGATTTAAACCTAAGAAGCATATAGAAGGTATTACCCTTGTTACTGTGCTTTTTATAAAGCCTTCAATAAAATTCAAATAGGAAAGGTAAGATAGTATACAACAAATAAGTGAAATACAAGCAGCCATTCAGAAAGACTCCACTTAGAATAGCAAGAAATGACCTCTCAAAGACCTAACATTTAGAAAGTAGAAGAAAACTTCAGGGTTTTTAACCTTGAATCAAACTGTTATTTCTTTAGTTCGTTTTGGCTTCAAGATCTTATCAGTGTTTGGGTCATATGCTTTAAACTCTGAAAATTAAGTGAAGGCCTCTCTCTGTGTGACTTCACTTAATAAATACAATTTGCTCATTCTCAAAATGTTCTTCTAGAAACTAAAAAATCTAAAGAGACATCCAATGATTTCCAAATCATTCAACTCTGTGGTTTGAATTTTTTTATAAGAAATAAGTATGATCTTACATATTCTTAAATGTTACTGTATTGAATTGGTGGATATCATGCACAAACTTATTCTGACATAGTCCTAATGCCTGTGTAAAGAATTCTGGGAGCTTGCATTCCTAAATTACCCACAGTTTCTGCTCTATTAACAACACATCGCTTATTCTCCCATACTTTTCTTACTTAAATGACCGTAATGGCACACTGGGTGCTTTTATACTTCAAAGTCTCTACTATATTATGTTGTATTCCACAGATACATACCAGTATTTTGGTCAGTGTTTAGCTTCTGTCCTTAGTTCCTACAGGTTTAGACTATTTGTGCCTTTCCAAGAATATCAGACATGCTCGTCTGGAGTTCACATTCCTTAGCAAACCCAGGAAGTTCAAGTGAATTATGATTCAGTCCAGGTCAATGTTCATCCACTGCTTACTTCAGAAGATAAAACATAATATTTTGTGTAATACTGTAACTTGCTCTTCAAAGAACTGCACTGTATTTTTTGTTGTTCATTCCTACTATATGCCTATTTTTAAAGATTCTGAGAAAAATTATGATTCACAAAATATAATAGAGAAACTAATACAGTGATGGTGTTTTGATGATAGAGCATTTAAACTGGTCAGTTCCAGAATAATGATAAATGTAACTCTTACTCAGTTCTATTGAGAGATAAGATTGGTATGTGAAAAACACCTTACTCCAGAAAATGACTGCCATTCTATTCTGGGTTTTGAGTGGTTCTGATTTCTCCACTTTTAAAAAGCACATAAAAATGATTTTTTATGAGCTACTTCATTTCACTTATTTAAATTTATTATATTGAAGATAGTTTGAAGAGACTTTAGAAGATGGTAAGAGAAAAGGGTGAAACAGCAGAAAGCAGAGGAAGGGGAAATCAGATGGTCAATTTAAGGTTCAATTTTTGCAGTATCTTGAGATAAATACTTCCAAAGTCATAGTCAAATTTACAGAATTCTAGAGAAAAGAAAAGTGAGATTTTGGGGTACAAACCTATTTCTGTTTGGAGTGAGAATGTACAAAATTTTGTGTCATTTAGGGCATAGGAGAGGCTTTAGGTGAGTGTATGAACACAGAAGCTAATGTCCATTTTTATTAGGTCCATAGAATATATGATTTAGGACCTTGTATTCATCAGAAACTTAATTCACAGCACCTTGTAAAGTTGTTTCCCAATACGCCAGCAATGACAATGAAACAACCTTGCCATGAGATGTAAGGACTTTATATTTTGGGAGGCAAATAAAATAAAAATGTGTATATTCAGTCTACATCTAGGAAATGGAAAATGCCCTATTACCAACTATACCTCACTTAAAGCTGATATTTTGCTATAGTATTAAAACTGTGAAAACCAAAATTAGGTTCTTCTCCAGTAAGGCAAGCAGTAGAGCTACTTCAGTGCAGCATTTGTTCAGCTGAGACTTTGACTAGAGTAAGGTGCAGTCAGATAAATGTTTAAGAATAAATGAAGAATGGAAGAAAAAGATGGGGGGCAAAATCACATTATGTAATTTGACTAGGAAACCCTAAGGATTGCAAATGAGGAGGGCCTCTGTGTCAATCACACAGTGGAACTCACATTAGAACAAAAGGCTAAGGCAGACACAAAAGTGGAATGATATTTTTAGTTTCTTTCAGTACTCTACAAACATCCTCAGATATTGAGCCACTGCTATATTCCAGTGGTAACATAGCCACCAAGTAAAGCACATTTCTTAGCTAGGGATACCCAGTGGATATAAAACGTAATGACTTAGACTGTCAGAAAGGTTCCTAGAAATAAAGTACTGACAGTACTCCTTCTATCTTTTTCAATTCCTTCTTTCTGATGCACAGAATAACAGGATGGCAGCTGGAGAATTGGTGCCACAAAGAACAGTATGATGGCTTTGAAAGATAGACGACATTCAAAATTTAAAAAAAAAAAGAAGAAAAAAGAAAAATGAAACCAGCAGGCTTTGTTTCTACAAGTTTTCTAAAACCAGGAGAACCTTTGAACTTGGGATTTAAAGTGTGCCAAATTCCACCCATTAACTGGTTGCTAAGCACACAGAACCTCCACCTCCTGCTGGAAGATGTTATTGCTGAAGAACCTAGATGAATATTCTTTTTTAAGATAAATATTTTGTGGATGCAAACACCAGCTATTATATCTTAACGCTGAACATATAAGATGTTGATCTGTTAATGTCACATAGATTTGACATTACAACAGCCAAGTGTATGGCTTCTTGTGAGGCCTGGGCATCTTACTTATTTTAAAACTTGTAGCACCACTTTGAAGGAAAGGGTAATCGAGATTCTGAAGTATAAATGCTTAATACGTAGCAAAAGCAAACCCATTTCAATTTTAATATTAACTTTTAATGGTGAGGGGATAATATATAACATCTTTACAGTTTATTCATATATACACAGGGTCTTAAGAACTGAGAAGATACCGGCTTCATTCTTGGTTTGGAAGATTCTATTTAAGGGGAGGTCTCAGAAAGCAGTAACTTCCCATCTCATCCCATGGGGCTCAACCCTGAGATGCATGTGTGGAGAAAGTTTGTGTGGGTGAAGTGCAGACATGGAAGTGAACTCTATTCCTGTGAATGTTTCTCAAATAATTGCTGTGTATGGTACTTGAATAATAAAAGTATTCTTGGTAGAATCTGAAGAAAGAAGGTAAGAAAGAAGGAAAGAAAGAAAGAAAGAAAGAAAGAAAGAAAGAAAGAAAGAAAGAAAGAAAGAAAGAAAAAAAGAAAGAAAGAGAGAGAGAAAGGCAATACTAACATGGTGTAAACAAAAGACAGAGGGGACCCAGTCACTAATGACCCCATACACTTCTGGATGTCTGGCTTTAATAGGAGGTGGAATAAACTAACTTTCAGTTTTTCAAATCACTGTGAACTTGGATCTCCTTTTGCAGATGGGTCTATCTAATCTCAATAAATTACAGGCTACTCTTGACAGTTTATGGTAGAATTTAGACTCTCTGTCTCCAGTGTCACAATGGGCAGGAGCCTACTGACCACCTGTCCGTGTTCTTTGTGTTCATCACCGTGGTTTCTCTAGCCACAGTCCATCAAATTAAAGACCTGACTTTTCGGTATTTCAAAAGTTGATCTTACAGTTCCAAGGTAGATTTTTAAAAGGCCATTTATAGAATTAAAAATCTTTCTTCTTTTAGAGCTCTTGCTTTGTGTATGTTTGTCTGTGTGTGTATCTGGGTATGTGTGTGTTTCACATTTCCATTACTCATCAGATTTTAGATTTTTGGTAGAAGTGATTAGATGTACCAAGCAGAAAATTCACACTAGAAACATGGCCAATATATGAAAATTTTATTTTGAGTTACTTTGCTTATAATATGAAACTACTTATATTTTCTGCCATGGTTTATTTCACTAATGGATATTATTAATACTTTATATTCATAAATTCATAAGAATGAAATCTTGACAGAGCAAGACTTGGAAATGTCTTTATAATATTAATGTGGCATTTGAAAAATATTCATATATTGAACACTACAAAAATGTATAGGTTTGTACTTACTACATGAGAGGATAAAATGCAAATGTAGGAGAAAAAATGTTTTTACCATGTTGAAAGTACTACTGTCATTCTAGGCTTTTCAACCTGTTTTGTGTCTGTTTCAAGGTGAGGTGTGGTGGGTCACATAATATGTTCTTAATTTCTAGCTGTCTATAGGCTAATATAGATTCACATAGCTTGGTTGGGAGCTTTCTTTCTTTCTCTCTTTCTTCCTTCCTTCCTTCCTTCCTTCCTTTCTTCCTTTCTTCCTTTCTTTTTATGGCTCCAATTGTTACCTCTTGGCTGCCTTTGCCAAAACTGTTGTCAGAATCTTATTTCCATGCTGTTGTCCTGTTCAAAGAATTGGATGGGACAACCAATAATAGTAAAATTTTAATATTTATCCAAGGTTAAAGAAGAAAAGAAGTAGAAGTGAAAAGAAGAGAAAAAAGAAGTAAGGTGAAAAGAAGAGAGAGATATGCCCTGCACATATAGAAACTGGCTGGAAGAGGAGGAAGACAGTAGCTGAGAAGTTTTGTAATGAATTTATAGTCTCTTACAATACAGATATTAATGTTAAAATAATATTGTTGCAAATATATATGTCTGTACTGATTCAATTTCCACCTTTTCTCAGATGAAAAAATTAGTGGAGGTGACATATTAGTAAAAGTGTAATTAAATAATGATTAATATATTATTGCACACAGTTCTATAGAAAGAGTGATTTTAAGCTAGAGGTAAAGATTTCTGAATATTCAAAATTTCATATAAGATAAAGCACTTGTTTTTAAATGTGAAATATAGATCATTACTTTTCTAAGATCAAACATTAGAATATTTAAAATAATAAAAATCAGTGTATCTTGCTCCAAAACCCAGTAAGGGTTCTGATGACTAATAAAAGAGAAAAGAAAATTTCAAGCAGCAGAAAAAAATAATGTATTGTTTGTGGAAACAATAAAGTGTTAAATGGTCAGGGTATTTATATAATATGGTTCATAGATCATGTTAGCAAAAGAAACTTTGATTTAGACTTGCCAAAATATAATTAAACACTATTCCCAGGAATCGGTAAAGCTTAATATCTGTTTGGATGATCCTGCTGTTCTGAAGAAAATGAGAACTATATGAGAGCATTCCTGAGTTCCACATGCTCAAAGGCGACTGCTAGAGGAATTTAACTTTGTGTCAATTGGACCCCAAATACAAAGAGAGGGATCATATCACACAATGGAATGTTTTCCCATAAAATATGCACCCACAAAATAGTGATCTAGGCATTATGTATAATAAACATGAGCAACTACAATTAAATTATTTAAAAATAGGAAGTGGCTTCTTTTGCTTAACATGATGATCTCAGAAAATCAAATGTCATGCTTGCTCTCATGGCTAGAATCTAAAAAATAAAGACAAGATGGCATGAAAGGAGAAGGAGACCACGAGAGAAAAGGAAAGGGATTGAGAGGAGGGTGGATGGAGGTCCAGGGTGGTAACAGGAGTGGAAATGATTGAAGTATATCAAACACATATGCAAATATGTCAAAACAAAACCGATGATTCTGTATAACTAATATACACTTGATAAGTTGAAGTTTTTACTATAAAAACTCGACTTTAATTCTCTTATGGTGAAAAGAAAGGTGGTACAGGAACTTTCTCAAAATGACCAGACCTGTTTTTAAGTAATACCTCCAATTAAGCAAGGTTAAATTTGAGTCATTTATGGGGAAATGGATACACCTTAAAACCATACATTTTAGTAAAATAAACTAGACATTCAAACTTAAATATGTTATTTTTCTTTAAGAAGCTCAAAGAATAAATAAAGAGCCAAATAAAAGACGGACAATAGGGAAGTAGACATTTTTCAAATGGGGAGAGGACCAAGAGTGGAAAGAGGGAACGGAAATGAGACATAAAAATAACTAAGATGTATTTTGTATACTTACCAACTCCTCATGACAAATATAATCATTAAACACTATAAACATTTACTAATAAAACTTTACATTTAAAAGCAAAACAAGTAATACTTTCAACTTCTTAACCTATTCATATTATTTGCCCCGTTAGCACACCGTTCTTTACATGAACTTATTCTGAGATCTTTCCACATCACCCTCCAGCCCTGCAACAAACATTCTTTCATTAAATTCATAAAATAAAATATTATCATAATTAATCTCAGGGGTAATTATACTAAAGCATATTCTCATCTCCCTCACATATACGTGATACACATGCATTTATTGAATTTGAACTAGGAAATTCAGAACATTTTCTTTGACATCCAGATCTTGTAGCAAACACATGTATGGTTATTATTCAGAGAGGATGGGGTGTTTTTAGGCACCACTAAGAAAAGTGGACACCAGAAAAAAAATCTTCATTTACTAAACATTTTAAGTAAAATGATATATACAAGCTTTTACCAGAAAACATGTTTTGTTTTAAAGCTATTCTACATTTTATGTATTACTGGTTTTTCCATAATAAGGTCCATGGTTTATCTCCCTTCCCAACAGAATCTAAATTTCTTAACATGCAAGCCCTTAACAGACTCAGCCCTGCTACTGATTGACTCCCTTACCTGCATCGTTATGTCCTCTGCTCTCTACAGATGCCAGGTCTCCCAGTGACCCCTTCCCTCAATTTGGCTCTGTTGGAGTTTCATTTCACTCATAGCAGGCTTTGTGAGTTAGCATCGCTGTCATAGTATTTTATTTATTTGTCTTTCCTAATGCTTTGCTTTAAGGATGTAGTTTGGGAATGTCCAGCAACATTAAATGTTTGGTTATCAGAACTGAAGAAGGAATGCTAATGTTATTGTGTGAGTAAAGGCCGGGAATGCTGCTGAACAAGACAGGCCTATGACAAAAAATCATCCAGCATGAAATGCCATGGTGCAGATTGAGAAACTTCATTTTAGGACACGAAGGGAGTCTTTTGTGAGAGAATTACTAGCACTGAGCAGAAAGCCTGGCATCTCAAATGTGTTTTATACATGGATGTTAAGTGAATGTATATTTGCACCTGCACTTTCATGTTTAGTGCAGCATGATTCACAATAGGAAAGAAATGGAAATGACCTCCATGTACATCAATTGGTGACTGAATAGAGAAATTACATGATGTAGACATAATGAAATATTGCTTAGTCAGAAGAAAAGATGAAATCATATCATTTGGAGAAATTGAGAGTAGAATAGTGGTTACCTGAGGTTGGGAAGACTACAAGAGCAGAGAGAGGTGGGAAGAGATCAGTCAACAAGTACTGTGCTATATATGTACAAATATATAGTCTTTGAACTATGGAATTAATACTAAAATGAGTATGTTGATGAAGATTTTAAAATGTACTTTTCCATAAGCAATTTCTTCTTCTGTTCCTAAACACACCATATTTCTTTTGCTTCGATGGGTTTCTGCTCTTTATACAGTTCCAATACTTCACTAAATATGCTTCGCTCCTGCCTCTAAAATATGGCACAAATTTACCCATTTCTCATTCACATTGCTGTCAATATCTCTCATTCTAAAGTTTTCAATGTGCTTTTATTTTACTTAAACTAATGTATTTTTATATTTATAGAAAACCAGTTGTAATTAAATTAAAATATTGATGATATTACTCCTCTTTTTCAAATTTGACAATTTTCCCCTTTCACTTTACAATGTGGAGAAAATAAATGCTTACACACATTTGATAGGGATCTAAATTAGTACAGCCACTATGGAAAATGGTATGGAAAGTCTTCCTAAATTTGAAAATAGAATAACCTTATGATCAGCAGTTCTACTCATAAGTATAACTCCTAAAGAAATGATATCAAATGGAAAAGACATTTCACTCCCATATTTATTGCATATTATGCTTATTTCATAATAACTAAGAAATGGAAATGACTTGCATGCAATGAGTAAATTACTAATGAGTAAATAATGAAACTGCTTGATGTATTCATAACGAAATGTCATGCAGTCATAGGAAAGCATGATATCCTGTCACTTGGAGAAGTTGACATAGAATAGTGGTTACCCTAGGTTAGGAGACTACATGGGGAAGGAGAGATGGGAAGAAATTGGCCAAGTACTGCATTATAATTAGATAGGAGAGATGAGTTCTAGTGTTCTATTGTGGAGTAGGTTGGCTATAGGTTACAGGCTGTATGTTTCAAAAAGTGAAGGGCTTTCAACACAAAGAGATGATAAATGTTTGAAAAGATATTTTATTTAAACATTACATAATATATACATGTTTGACAATATCACAGTGTCCCATGAACTTATGTAATTTTGTGTCACTATTATAAATAATAAAATAAAAAAATTCAACACTAGATAATTTTTTTAAATGTTAACTAGAGACATTTATAGCTAAGTGGATGCACATTGAGGCCATATTCTTAAGTGAAATAAATAGGACACACATGTGTAAATACTGAATAGTTTCTCTGGTGTGAAAAACTAAAAGTATAAATAAGAATCAAAATGCATAATTGATATTGTGAAATAGGAAGAAAATGTTTAAAGGAATAGGGGAAGTGGGGGGGAAGAGGAAAGGAAAGAAGGCAAAAGGAAAAATATGAGAAAAGGAAAAACATGGAAACAAGGTCTTTGTAAATAGGGAAGGGTGGAGGGGGTGAAGGAAGGGCAGGGGAATGGGGAAAAAATAAAAAGGTACATGTATATGTACAAGATCCCAATGATGAATGTATTACCTGTACTGTATTCCTAAAATGTACCAATAAACTAAATGGAAAAAAATGTTAATATATTATTTAAGACTCCACATACTATGGTTTCTGCTTATTTCTGTTTTTCCAAATTCAACTGCATCCATCCTAGTCTTTCTGAATTCTTCAATTTCTGAATGAGAAATTAGAATTACCATGAATACTCAGAAATACTTCAAATCATAAATAATTATCTAATATTCTTCATTTTCTAGAGCTATTTTTGAAAAGAATATCTACTTCCTAAAAAAATTATTAAGTTTTATAATATTAACAAAAACTTATAGCCTATAGTATTCAAATATCGGCGAACACCAATGACATTACTGAGTAGCATATGAATTATGTTGTATTCAGATCTCTGACAAAACAGCAAAATACAGAACCACTAACAAATTTTCCAAATTGAGAATTTATTTTACTCTCAAAACTGAATGTCTCTTGAAACACCACTCATAGGAGTTGTTTATACTATGCACTGAAAACATCTCACTATTTTATTTGCAAAAATGGTTCACCTTTAGGAATGGATGATACCCTAAACATACATTACTGTCTGGAAGAATTAAAACCAAGCATAGCATGAGCCTATGGTAAGTTTTTCCTACATGTTTTCTGTCCTGGTTCCCAAACTGCTAACTATATTCTTCCATCATGCCAGCATTTCCTGATCAGGTATATGAAGTTTTCTGATTTCCCAACTAATTTTTCTCAGAACAACATTTCAGCTTCTGAAGGAATTCTCCAAAACTCCCCATTTCAGAAAATTAAGCCATATAATAATTCCTTCTACAATTCTGAGGTACAAATTGTTCCTAAAAGCGGTTAATTTTCCTTTGGTTCTCTTTCTGCCTGTGATGTCTGCTTTTCAATCTTCACAGGACTCACTGAATTTATTCGTCCGGTTTTGGGTAGAAAGTTTTCTTCTCAGGAAGGGAATACAGAGAAGTATTTCTAAGCCAAGTTCTTAGCCATAATCATTATCCATTTATCTATATCTATCTATCTATCTATCAATCATCTATCTATCCATCATGTCTCATAAAAACATAAAGGTACACTTACATGTTTACCTATTGAATATCTGTTCAACAGTTGGCAGATAATCAAAATGTCAATCAGTACTAATGATTTCCATGTAAGATTTGATTTTTATAAGCAAAAACTTATATTGAGACTAGTTTTTGGAACTTGAGATAGAGTGTAAATTTTTTTTAAATTCATGAATGTGAATGCTGATTTCTCCTCTTTTGTAATCTGGCTATAACCAAATGTAAAAAATTAAATATTGTCTTTTGCTGCCTGTGGCCTGATAAGAAGTTCAGGGTTTATTAGAAATGACTTTACATAACAATTCATTCATTCAGGCTCTATGGGAAGGTATTACAACAGCAGCAGGTCAAAAATGGATGAGCTTTCTATAAAAGTTTCTGTGAAAATTCAGCACATGTTTAAGGCATAAATCAGGTAAATGTATTGTCTGATAGTGGAAGTAAAATGTCTAAAATAGGTCAGGAAAATTGCTTCTTGTAGGATCTCCTGTTGAACAATCTTCAACATTTTGTATTTTCTAGCTCTTCAGACTGACTGCATTCCTTGGCTCATGGTTCCTTTTTCCATCTTCAAATTCAGGAGTATAAGATCTTCATCAACACTCTGTCTCCCTCTGTCATTTTGAGAGAGGGTCGAGCCAGGGATTTAGCTCAGTGGTTCTGCCGCCTGCCTGGAAAGCACAAGGTCCCGAGTTTGACCCCCGCTACCAAAAAAATGAAAGGAAATCAAGGGAGGGTCACATCTTATTCCCTGATTCTGACTTTTTAGCCTCTCTTTATATAAAGATAGTTGTGATATAGCCATCGACATAACTCAGCATAGCCTCTCCATCTTGAGATCCCTAATCACACCTGCAAACTCCTGCTTTCCATGCAAAACAGTGTATCTCCAGGTTTATGAGATTAAGGAATGAGTTATCTGAGTCATTATCCTGACTCCACAACAAGTAATTCAGTTCCCCTGTTTGAATGGAATGCAATCACTCATTGATTTATTCATTCAATTAATAAGCATGTGGTTCGCCCCAGGAACTGCACTTCAGGAAGTTTCCTGAAGATAAAAGCAGAATGAGGATAGCTATGGCAGACACATAGGTTAACAGTTACCCTACAGAACAAAAGGATGACAAATACTTTCATGGAGATATGCAAATGTTTTCGGAGTGATCAGCACTACTCCTCATACTGTTTGTAGAGGTTCCCTAGTTCCTTCTCTCTCATTTTTTAAGCCCCAGAATTATTTACTATTTCATATAAGTAAAATACTTATACTTTCATGTGGAATCAATTAGTTGCAATTAAAAAAATACATATACAACTTTTTTTTTAAAAGGATGACGTTATGGATTCAACTCCTTATCTCTAATATCTGTGGCCATAATATTTTCATTTTAAAACAAATTGGAGTGTTCAAAGAATTTCTTAAGGAACTTTGATTATAACATTATTTTAATAATATCTCATTTCTCTGGTGGATATATTTGATATAGAATTATGAGTTTTTTTAGTCTAAAATTTCCATAGTAGAGATCCTGCATTTATGGTCTTGAGGAACTTCAAAATCTGTGCTCAGTGTGATCCCATTTAAGAACATCAAATGCAATATCTTGGTGTGCAATAAAGAATTTCACCTTGCTTAAGAACAGACCTAGCTTTTTTCCTTGACTCTTGCAAGGTAATTTTTGTATGCCAAGGGGTCTGGGGTAGCAAGACATGAAGAGTACCCTTTAGCCTGGGCTAACCATATCTGAGGCAGGGGGCAACCACACCAGATACAACAAGGATGTGGTTTAAAGAGGGGCTTTGGGAGATGGAACATTTGTACACATGGAGAAAATAAAATTGATCAATCATGAATGCATATTGGGGCCCCAATAAAACTCTGAGCTCAACCTTTGTGAGAGCTTAGCGATTCTGCTTGAAAAACTGGCACATGTCAAAGCTTAGAAAGTACTGGATCATAATTCCACAAGGAAAAGACTGTGGAAGCTCCACATTTGCTAAACTACTCATTTTTTTCTCAGCTGATTTTAATCAGTACCCTTTTCCCCTTAATTAAACATAAACATTAGTGTAGTAGAATCAGTGAGTTGAGTTGCTCTGGTGAATCATCAAAACTGAGAGTAGTTACCCCTTGAAATAAAGATATTCCCGTGGAAGTCTGTGGTCTTTCTTACTACATAGCTGTTTACATTCTCCTGATTCTATGACATATTTTTGTGGGTGATATACTAACGTATTTGAATTAGGACATTAGCAAATATTTTATTACAGAGAAAGGGAGGATTACTTCAGGTAATAAAAAATTATATTTTTAAAGAGTGAATTAGTTGCTAAATAATTCACACTTTCCACTAAAGAAATGAAATCTAAATAATAAATTTGCTTGAAATTACTACTCAAACTCTTTTTAATAGCAGTTTACATCTTTAAAGAATTTAAAATAATCAGTAGTGGGCTGGGTTTTACCTCAGTGGTATAGGGTGTGCATGAGGCCCTAGGTGTAATCCTCAGTACTACAAAATGAAAACAAAATAAGACTGAGGTTTACCATAAGCAAGTGCTGTTAAGTATATCTAATATTGGGACTGAACATTTAGGAAGGATTTACATAATGATTCTTTAATTAACATGCATTGTTTCTGGTTATGCAAATTTTAAAAAATTTGCACATGTAATAAGAATATGATGTGCAAGATTAAATGCAGGTAAGTGAAAATAATAACATTGATATCTTTACCAGCCCTTATCATTGATTGCCTTGGTTGCAAACAAATGATTTATTTCTACTTCAGTGCATTCCTAGCTTTTTTTTCTTGTTTTCAAATACAGCTAGGCAGTATTTCCAGAATGACAATAAAAAGGGAAATAAACTACGATTTTTCTCCGATTCTTGGAAGGGAGGTCAGAATCTAGAGAAAGGAATAGGGAAATAAACCAGTTACAATTCAATGTATAATTCAAATGTGTTCAGATATTTTATCTACACCATATTAAAGGAGTAGGGAGCAAAATAGACATAACAAACTTTAGCAAAATAGTTTTGGGAAATACCATCAAACACTTAAGATCTAATTTTTCAGTAACTGGGAAGAGTTTAGGAAAACTTTGAGGAATGGAAACATGTGTGAAACACTGAGACTGGGGGGAAACCTTGCTCAGCGAATGGTGAGTAACTACAGTTGTGTCAAGCAAAGGCACTATGGTAGAATGAGAAGAATAAGCAGAAAATGAAGGTAGAAGCTAGGAAAAGACTAGAGTCAGCCTGTAGGGTGGGGAATAAAGTGCCCTGCTGTGTCTTATTCACTTTTCTGATTGCTGAGACACAATCCCTGACACCCACAAATTACAGAAGAGATTTATTTTGTCTCACAGTTTCAGAAATTTCATTCCATGGGTGGTTGGCCGGCTCCAACGGAGAACCAGCAGGGTGGAAGGGCCCAGTGGAAGAAAATTGCTCATACTCTGGTAGCCAGGAATCAAAGAGAGAACGAGAAGCCAGGGAGGGAATAAACCCTTTCAGGTGATCCTCCAGTGTCTGCCTCTCCCCACTAGTCCTCTCATCCTAACAGAATGTTCAGTTATGGATTCATCAGTGGACTAATCCACATGAATTAGTACTTCTATGAGCAAACCACCTTCCCAAAGCCCTACTGCTGGCTGAATGCATGAAGCTTTGGGATGATATTGTAGATCTAAACCCTAACAAGGGGTCATCAATGACTTTGAAGTCAAGAGACAGTATCAATCAAGTAGCATATAATGAAATAACTGATGTCATTGGCAAAAAGATGAAATATCCAGGGCCAGTTCAACACTAGTGCATATACGAGCAAATTACAATGTCTACATCAACCAAGTGAAATAAAGCAGGTTTAGAAGATGCTTAAAACCCACAGGCATCTGCAGCTCTCTGCTTCTTTATGTAACATATAAGGAGTCTTCATCTCAAATTTGCCAACCACAAAGCAGATATCACAAATTTTAAATGCTTTATTGCATTACAGGAGGCAGGAAAACATTTTGTTGCAATGAGAACATTAATGAAATTGTGATAATATTCCAAAACCTGAAGATAAGGAATCTTGATTGAAGGAATGAGAACTATTTTGTATTTCTCTAATATCACTTGGACCCAACTTGATGTAAAAATTGTAACAGAAGAGTCAACTGCATTTTGTGAGGTGGGAAAACTAAATCTTATGTCAATAATCAAAAGCAAGACAGGTAAGAGGAGTTAGATTTTGAATGTTTAGTTTGCATTGCCTTTGACTGCCAACACTGATGCCTGATAGTGAGAAATAAAAGCCCAGCAGTTAGGAGAAAGGACTGTGTTAAAATTTTTATTGTATTAGGCAGCACTTTAAGTCTTGTGAGTAAGTCAATTAGGCAAAACGCAAAGAAAGAAAAGGCCAAGGACACAGACTTTAAAATAACAGATACTGGGCTGGGTCAGTGATTCTGCCGCCTGCCTTGCAGGCACAAGTTCCCAAGTCCGATCCCCAGTACCAAAAAGAAAACAAACAAACAAAAAAAGAACACCAGATATTTAAAAGAAAGTAATATGAGAGAATAAATAAAAACAAGAAGTGAGGGCTGGAGATTTAGCACAATAGCACCATGTCTATCTCACAAGCACAAGGTCCTGAGTTCAATCCTTGGTATGCCCCCAAAAAATAAAACAGAAGTATCAGAATATGAGTAATATATTCAATAATATGTTCTGCTAAAGATAACATGAATGAAGGAATGTCAACATTATGAAAAATGCAGAAGTATATTTAAGTATTTTGAAAGCCAACATAATACTATTGTATTTAGAAAGTTGGTCATTTCTGACCTTAGAACTATACAGTCTCAGAAGAAATAAATGGAAAACATAAACTACGGAGGTAAGTAACAATGGAAGATCAGGAAAAAAGAGAACTGGGCCCTTTTAACAAATATGATGAAGAGTAGCCAGAGTCCATTAAACACTTATTAGTACTCTAAAGATATAGACAATTAGACTCAGATCACTTTCAAAATTCAAAAACCCCTTAACGAGTACCACTATGTGCTAGGCACTGCTCCATATGAAGTAGAAAAACAATCTATAAAACAATGTATAAAACATTCATTCTGATCTTTTCCAGGATTAAAAAAAGAACCAACATAAAATGAAAATGTTGGGGTTATAAAGGAAATATGCAACAGATATAGCTCTTAAGGTAATAGAAGGAAGAACAAAAACACTTCTGTCTGCGGCAGCCAGCATTAGTAAATTCGGAGATGACCTACAGGCAAATTAAGAATATGGAGAACAAAGTCTACATCTTTCTTGCTCACCACTTAAATGCACTTTTGAGCATAGTGTGATATGTATATGAATGTGTGTGTATATCTTTGTGTGTACATATGTATATGAGACTCAAGAAATATTTGTTAAATCAACAAATGATTATTCAGAACTGAGAGTTTCTATTTTGATCCTAAAATGGAGCAATATGTTATGCCTATGTTTCTACAGTTTATAAAACTCAGAACTGTCTAGCAAGATACAAGCACACACACATACACACAGAAATAAGTATAAACACGTATATTTAAACTTAGGAAAAAACAAGTAAATTCACACAAAATCACTAATTATTTCTGTTCTTATATATCCTGCTGAGATAATCTAAGTACAAAATTATTCTTCCTGTCAAAAGAAATTGTAGTTAAATAAATCCCTGTGGCTCACAGCAAGAAAATAACCTCTGTAGTTGAGTAAAAGGAAAGAAAGATAGAGGTAATACTGCCACCGATCAGCTGAGGGTTCTTTGGTCAAGTTTGGATGGAAACCCTGACTTGGCAAAGTGCAGCTCCCTTGGGATGAGTGGCTCAGGCCCTGCTTGCCAGTGACTCTCAGTGATTAACACCTCAGCTCTGAGCCTCAAGGGCCAGAGCCTCTTAGCTCTTAGTGCTACAACTCTTGGTATCACTTCTTAGTGCTATGGCCCCTGGCCACTTCTAATTATCCATCTCAGCACTATGAAAGTGAAGGTTTGCAGACTGCTCTGTGGCTTTCTAGAGCCCTACTTGCAACTTCTGCTGCCTCTTGGGGCTGCTCTGCAGCTGGCCTTTGAGGTGTTCAGCCATGCAGCTGCCCTCATGTTTCAGCCTTCTTCCTCCTCATTTGCCAGTGGACTCAACTGGAGCCTCAGGACTCAACCTTCTCCTCTGCCATAGGCTATGGCTGATTTCTTCCTAACCCTTCTCTTTCTCTAACAGCTTTGGACCTGTGCCTCAGACTCTACCTTAGCTTCAGATTAGGTCTTCTCTAACATTCTCTTCAGGCCTTGGCTTGGCCCCTATTAGCAGCCTTAGGCCTCAGGCAGGTCCTGTTTTGGTTTTGGCCCTGGCCTTTGCTGACAGCCTTGCTACAGGTCTTCATTCCCCAAGTCTGTAGCCACTCTTTGAGGTTTACCACTCCTAGTGTTTCTAAGCCTTTTCAGTAAAGCCAGTTAAGCCTACTCTACTCAAAACAGAAACAGGATCACCAGACAGACCTGTATTAGGATCTATGGTCTAGCACAGGGAATAGTGCTTTGGAAGGAACCCTTCTCAATGAGCCCAGGGGTGCGAGGAGGCGCAACTTATCAAGAGGAGGAGCCATTTGAGCAAGAGCTATCTCCTGCAGTTTTGCAGACCTACTGGAGTACTTTTAAACTAATGTTAAAACTGTGGGGTCTTTGAGGGATGAAGCCATCCAGAATGGGCCTCAGGGGAAACCATCTGGGAAAGACCCATTTCTCAAGCCTATAGTGGCCAGGGCTCATATCATCTAGAGCAGCCTAGGCCATCGAGGACAGCATCAGCTGTCATGATGAAAGCTCAGCAGACAGCTCCTGCACTTCCACCAAATGCAGGTGAGTAAAAACTGTGGAACCTGCAGGAAGAACTGGAGCCCACTGGGGTTAAAGAGACCCTGGAGTACATCAGCAAGGGCCCTTGGTGTCTTCCCAAACTGTCATTAAGTACAACACTGGGGCTTCTCCTCACATAGCGCACAGGCATTAGTGCCTGGAGCTGGGTTGGGGCATGACCACCACCAGCCAAATCAGGCCCCTTTACAGTTGTCAGGGAAAAAGGGAAGGATTGAGTGTCTTTTCTAACTCAATATGACTCAAAATCAAACAAGTACATTTCCCAATCTCAGGGCTCCAATAGTGCTTTCTCACTAACCGAAGTCTTTCCCTAGCATCTCTGACTATTGGAGGTGTAGGCTCAATTCACATTTAGATATGCATAGAGGTCTAGGCGAACTCATTCAGGGTTACAAAGTCTGTACATTTATTATGGGTAAAGAAAATGGTCAAAGAATTAAAAATAGTAAATAAATTACACCAGGTTGATAAAATTGAAACAATATTATAATCACAATAGGGAGATTGAGAAGGTTTTTAAAAAGAGGAGAGAGTCTGTACTTAAAAGGAGCATAGGAAATAATTGTTCTCTTGTATCCAGAAGTAAATTCCTTCTTATGAGGTGTGTCAACAAATACAGTGAATGTTTAAATTTTTAAAAAATAGAGTAAAAGATGTGTTGCTATTAAGTCCTCTCAAGATAGTCCTCTTTGTTTCAAATGCACCCCATTGTTCCTGCCACTTCTGGAGCAGTTATTATTTATTTATTTTTCTTAATTTGTTTTTTTTTTTTGAGGCAGAGTTTCATTATGTAGTTCAAGTTGGCCTTACATTTACTGTGTAACCCAGGCTGGCCTTAAAATCACAAAGTTATTCATGCCTCGGTTTCCTGAGTGCTGTGATTACAGGTTTGTACCACCATGCCCAGCCTGCAACAGCTCTGGAAATCATTTTTCATGAGTGGTTTCAGTTGCTCTGTCATGCCTGCCTTGATAACTTGAGTTGATTTAAATGTTTGCTTGTAATAGTCATTTTGACTTTAGGGAAGAGCCAGGAATGGCAAGGTGCCAAATTAAATGAATATGAGAACACACTGATTTTTTTGGTGTTACTTCATTGAATGATATTTGGCAGCCATATTCACCACATTTTTGATCATATCTCATAATGCACTCATAAAAGAACACTTTCCAAAAGAAAGAACTACTTCAGAAAGTGGCAAAAATGATGGGATATGTGTTTCAATTAAGAGTATTTTTTGGGAGATTAATCGCAATGTGTCTTTTACTGTAATAATTTTTCAAAAATTTAAATACATCCATTTTATTTTGATCAGCCCTTACATAATACATTGAAAGTTGTAATCTTGCTGTGAAATTTTTGTAATATATTTGACACAGTATTACATGACAGGTGGCTATAGGTATGTGTGTATTTTAGAACTACTAACAGTATATTAACATTTGGCAACTCTACGGTTTTGTTTCAGCCAATTCATTCAAAGCAACAACATTTTTCAGTATTTACTATATATCAAAAATGTGTTTCCACTTCCACAGACATAAAGATGAGTAAAACACAAACCCTTGCCTCTGGGATCCTATAGTGTGACAAGGTTGAGGGGCTGTATAGAAAACAAATAATACAGTGAATTGTATTACTTCTTTAGATCAATATTTTCACTTAACATTGGAACATTATTATTATTCTTGGATATTATTTTCTCCAACATAATTTCCAATTGATATATTTTCCACAGTAAAGATACCATTATCATAATAAGTTATTGGGATAGAACTTTTCTTTCCATTTTAGGTGGAGTTACTCTAGAGTGTTGCAAATAGAATACATTTATTTCAAAGCTTCTTTATCTATACCTTTTCAGCTAGATAAAGTTAATGAGTACAGACTTTAGTGTTGTGTAATACTTGGGTAATGAAGTGACAAATAAAGGCAAAAGTTAAGGAAATAGATTATTTAGAAGAGTATGTGGACATTCAAAGAAAATCCAAAATAGTTTGTATTTGTGGTACACAGAATTCTATGATGATCTCTGTTAAAATTTATGAGGTCATGTTTTATGAAGCTAGGCTTCTGCACTGGGCTCCAATGAATAGATTTCCTAAATGAAGTCACTCTTGCTATAGTTTCATAAAACTAACTGAAACTAAGATGTTTATCCAAAAATGGGAAGAAATGAGGGCTAGCAAGTCAAATTTTCCAAACAGGCTAGTTTTAATTGCCATGGCAATGACGTTCTCACTGCTTTAATTATTGTACAGAAAAGAAACCCAATGTACTTTATGTTGACCAGTTATTTTTCTATTGTCTACCTGTCTCCACCATTAGAAAGCAATTTTGAAATAGCTCATCTATTTTGTTCTGTGTTCTGCCTTTTTAGCCCTTCTTTGTCTATAGAATGAATCTCTTCTGCTCAGTCCAATAAAACACTTATTGTATTTTATGAAATGAATTATCACCTGATTTTAGAATCAAAAATAGTCAATTAAGATATTTAAAATAAATTGCTTTAATTTTGCCTTTTGACACTTCCAAGATTTTGGATGCCTTTGTTGATTACAGAAAGAACAGTCGACATGATAGGATATCATGTCCATGATTGAGTTATTAATTTTTTCACTTTGATTTAACAAAACGTTATCTGGTAAACCCAACTTAACCAGGGAAGCGCTCAGAGAGCTTAGCTTATCTTCAAAGGAAGACTGAGTGAAATATGGAAAGGGCATTTATGGGGGGTAACACAGCATGGATCTAAGGTGCACTTAAGCATCTAAGAGCAGCCTCAAAGGTCAGGAGAGTCCATGCCATGTGAACTGGGAAAAATACTTAACCCAGCCATGGCTTGACTTTTGCCTTGTGATAACAGCAACAGAGAGCAGAAATACTGACCCACAGGAACAAGTTTTACTTGTTATAATTTTGTGGTAACTTATTAGGAATAGCAATCCAACATATTATTAAAGGTCATAAAACATTTAAGAGGTAAGATTGGTAAAATTGTCATAAATTTTCTGATACATGTATTTTAGAAACTTTTCTTCTTTATTTAAATTATGGGGATCTGATGAGTGATTGCAAGCAGGAGTGTGACAGGTCAGATTTCATGTGTGCAACATTGTCCTGGCTGCAGTTTACAGAAAAGATAGAAGAGGATTGTGGTGGATCCTATGCAAGTCTACTGTGATTGGTCAATAAAGGCGCAATAATAATAGTGAGAATGGAGAGAAAAGAAAGCACTGGATAATATTAAAAGATAAAATGACTGTCATGGCGATTATATGGAAAATTATGGGAAATTATTTAGAATGACTGCAAGATTTGTACCTAGAATGTCCAGGCGAATAACAGGCAACATCACTTGATGAGAATTTCACAGGAGAAAGTGAAGATTGGAGGTAATGGAGGAGATTAGTTAAATTTTGGACATGAATTATTTGTGATATCTGTAGACAAAATCTGAATAAAATGAAATGTTATTCACAACATCCTTCTTGGAAGAAATTAACATTTCTGATAAAATGTTCAAGCAATTTGAAGATAAACTTTTAATGGTATTCATACTGCTCCTGGGAAACCAATCCTTCTCCCACTCAATTGTCAGCCAATAGTCTAATGATCCAAGTTTTTGCTCTTTCATTTTTTCTGAGCTTTAATTTTGTGTAGCTATCTTATGATTTTGTCTTCTTTTTAAAAACACACATCGCCAGTAACCATACACCTAGACTGGCATGCTTGAGCTATCTGACCTTGTATCAGGTTTCAAATATACTTGACCATATGGCACTCTCTATATGTTCTGAACATTTGATTTATTTTTTTGTTTTATCTTATTAGTACATGTTTGGAGTACATGTTTACATCCATTTTAGGGAGCAGGTGCACGTACATTACACAGCTTGATTATTTTCTAATTCTCTTCTTCTCATCTACTTTTCTCCCTTCTTCTCTAAGTTCCATTTCCCCATTTTCATTCTCATTGTTACTATTCTTATTAATAATTTGTCTTTATGACAAATAATGCTTGCATTCATTGTAGGTATTTGCTAACATGCACATGACATCTTAAATCTTTTTACTTCCTCTTCCCCCACCTCCCCTCTTGTCTCTCATTCTCCTGGACACCTTCCAACTGCAAAAGGTCTATCTCCCTGTTCCCCCCATCAATCTTTTATTTTGTTCTTTATTTGTACTTTGCCTTACTTGAATTAGAGTTCCCACACGTATTTAAGTCCCATATGTTGTGTTTCCATTTGTATTTAACTATGGGAGCCCCACTCTGATGAGCATATCTAATCCTACTTACCTCCAAAGGCCTCACATTTACACATCATAGTTATGTTAAATTTCTATCCTCTTTAAACATTACAATGAGGATTAATCTCCAGAATGATTTTTGGAGTTTTATTTATTTATTTTTTGGTACCGGGGATGCAAATCCAGTCATTGCGCTTGCGAGGCAGGTGGCAGAACCACTGAGCTAAATCCCCGGCCTCCAGAATGACTCTTGAAGAGGACAAATTATATCAAAACCATTCTTCTCTTGCCAACCACAATCTCATGTCTTTTCACAAACAACACACAATCATTTGGCACAAATAGTACCAAAGAATTAACCCTTTTCGTCATTAATTGAAAAGCCCAAAGCCTCCTCTAAAACTAATAGCAAACTCCTTCCAGTTGTAAGCATGTAAAACCAAAACAAATTGTCTTCTTCTAATATACAAGGGTAGAACAAGCCTGGGTTGCACATTCCCATTTCAAAGAGACAGAATAGGAAAGAGAAAGATATAACTGGCCCACAGCTTATCAGAAACCCTGCAGGGAAGGCAGGAAATCTTAGAACAGCAGGTCCTTTGCATCTGTGCACACACCTGTAAGGCCAGCAAGGTGTCAAACAGTCCAACCTACTGGTTTTTCTGGACTCACCTTTCTAGATATGGAGACTCATAACTGCAGCCCTCCTTGGCTGATATTGCAAATTGACAGCTCTACATTTCTGAGGTTGTCATGGCAGTCCTGCTCCCTTTGTGTCTTTAGGAATTGCCCCAACGGAGCCCTCTGTGTCACTTCAGTCCTGTAACATGCCTCTACTTGGCATTCCAACCTTGAATTTTTTAAAACAATGTTAGCAAAAGCTTCTACTTCACATTAGTTCTCGGATTGTGTAGTCACAAAATAATCATTGCTTGGAATCTATGTGGAGCCACTAGATATGGAATAACTGAACCTGATTGAACCACAGCTGGAGAGGCCAAGAGCATTCTGTTTTCAAAATTCCAAGGCAGCCCTGTGTGGTATGTCCATGGAGAACACCAGAACTTATTTCTTTAAACCACCATTAGGCCTGTGATGGAGGAAGTGGTTTCAAAGATTTCTGAGATGCCATCAAGGCGACTTTGTCATTGCTCTTTTTAATCTACACTACTCTCTTCAACAATGAGTTGCTGAGCTATGTCTGTACATAATTTTTTTTCATTCTTTTGGTGTTCAGTTTGCATCTTTCAATCTATCCAGTTTACTTCTATTTTAATTACTCATTCAGCCTTTAGGTCATCAAATAACATGGTACAAAAGAAAGAATAACTAAGGCAAAGCCTGAATGCTTTATTGTTTAGAAATTTCCTCTGCCAAATAAGTTCATCGTTTTAAATCAGTGCTTCATAAAGTTTTAGGACACAAAACTAAGAGCTCAGCTAACTTTGCAACAGTATGACGGAAGTGGCTTATATTGCAATTTAGAATATTTTTCATTTTCAGAAGCATTTTAGGCCTCTTCTAGCCCATTACTAAGTAATGAAGCTCACTGAAGCTTCTTCCACATTTTTACATGCAATCATATCAATGATCCTATTCCTCCATACCACTTTTCTGTCTTTGTTTCCTGTCTCTAGTAACATAATGCCAGAGACTGAGTAAATTGTAGAAAAAGAAGAGCTCACTGTTTTGGAGACACTTGGTCCAAACAGCATGGCACAGTCTTCAGGTTCCCCAGGGTGCTTCACCTCATTAACCTCACCACTATAGCATCATGAGGTGAGCTTGGGGAAAGGGAGCCACCACACTGGGAGACAGGAAGGTTGCATTCAAATTCAGATCTTTTCCCCTGTACTTATAAAGGCACCAATATGCAGTCATTGTTATTCCACCCTGATGACTTTATCTAATCCCATTTATCAGCCAGAAGCTCCACTTCTAAACACAACAGTCACAGTAAGTTCTCACCCATTTAGTAGCTCATAATGGGGGTTCAAATCCAAATTAAGGTTTGAAAAAGAAAAACAGTATTCAAACCATAGTAGTTCTAAAATTGTGATACTAAAAACATCAATATTTGTAGATAATACAATTTGAACATGTCAATTTCACTAGAGGAAGTGGAGAAACTTCTATAAACAATAAAGCCATTCAGTATGGCACCAGAATGAGAAAATAAGATGAAAAATCAATGTTTCAAGTGTAAACACAATGACCAGCTGGAGAAACATATGAGAGAAAATTTTACTTACAATATTAACAACAGAAATACAAAAGTATGGAAATAAAAAATGAATAATGAGAAAAATCTAAGAAATCTAAGAAAAATTTAAAACATTTTTACTAATCACAAAAATAGAATAAAAGAAATAAGAATATAAACCACAGAAGGACTCAACATCTTAAAAGTATTGTAAGTTAAATATAAGGAAAAATACTGAGGTCTGAGTATCATAGGAAAGATAAATAAAGACACATAAACCTATATGAAAAAAATAGCAACTAATACACAATAAACGTAAGAAGGAATTAATGGTATCTGGATAAAGAGCCCAAAGAATAAGGTAGATTTTCAAAAATAAACCAAAATATACAGAAAAACACATTATATAATAAAGATAATATATCAAGTAAGATAAAATTTTAAAGAAATGGCATTGTGAAAATTCAGTAGTGATTTGGGGAAACAAAAGGACTTGGATTGATACCTTAACACACACTAAGATAAAATATAAATGGACTAAAGATTTTTAAAAGAAGTACCATTATACATTTACATATAAATAGATGTATATTCAACAATAGTGTGAAAGACATAGCTAAGTCATTTATGACCAAAGCCATTCTAACTCTGCCTCAAAACGTAAAAATAGTAAGAGAATATTTACTTTTAATTTATATAAAACTAATATACACATGACTCCATCCTTCCTTTCAACCATTAAATTAAGACAAAAAGCACAACAAACTAAAAAAATACAGTTTATATTACATATACTAAGTCTAATATATCCAAATTTTATAAATCTCTACATATGAGCAAGTAAAGACAATCTAATAGAAAGTGGCCAAAACATATACACAGGCAGTTATGTAAAGTAAATAGTATTTTCATCATGTAATATAGCTGGATTCCAAAGAAATGCTATTTGTTGCTAACTCAGTAACAATTGTGCAAATACATATAGGAGAATTCACTTTTAAAATGATTTCACCTTTCCTCCTCAGAGTGATCAGAGAATAATCTCAAAAAGCCCCTCATATATTTAAGGTCATAAACATAAATAAATATGTTAGTGCTTTCTTTTTCCATTTTCTGTAATAAAAATTTTAACTGGTCTTCTTGGCATTCATAGTTTTAAATATAATGTAATCTGCATCATAATAAAATAAGAATTTCATCAGGCACAACACCCATCATGCAATTTTCTTGCAGCAAAAATATCTTTGACAAAGGAGTAATATCTAGAACATATACAGAACTAAAAAAAAAAAATCACATTCCCCAAATTTAAAGACCCAGTCCAAAAATGGGCATCTAAAATGAATACAAATTTCTCAGATTAAGAAGTAGAAATGGCAAATAAATATATGAAAAAAATTTTTCAATATTACTGGTCATTTGAGAAATGGAAATTAAAACACTGAAATTCCATTTCACTCCAGAAAGAATGGCTGTTATCAAGAAATCAACCAATAATAAATGCTGGTGGGGATGAGGGGAAAATGAAATCCTTCTCCACTGTTGGTGAGAGTGTAGACGGCAGCAACCACTGTGGAAATCAGAGTGGAGCTGCCTCCAAAAACTAAAAATATAGGTTCCATTCGACCCAGCTATTCCTCTTCTTGGTATCTTCCTGAAAGAATTAAAAGCAGCATACCACAGCTGTATATGCAGAATCATGATTATAGCAACACAATTTGTAATAGCTAAATCTTGGAAACAGCCCAAATGCCCATCAACTGATGAATGGATAACGAAAATGTGATTTTTTTCATGCAATGGAGTACTTAGTCTGCATAAAGAAAGATAAGCTCCAGACATTTCTACATAAATGGATGCACCTTGGGGCCATGTTCTTAAGTTAAATAAATCAGACACACGTGTGTAAATATTGCATGGTTTCTCTGGTACGAGACTGAAAGTGTAAATAAAGGCCAAAATGTATAATACATATTGGGAAATGAGAAGGAAATGTCCAAATGGGAAGGGAAACTAGAGAGAAGGGGAAGGAAAGACTAGAAAAGAAAAGAGGGAAAAAATAGAAACAGCTTTTGTAAATAGAAGGGGAAGAGAGGTTGAAGAGAGGGGAGGGGAATGTGAAAAAAAGAAGCAAGTTATATCACGCACAGGTACAAATTCCCTATGATGTTATCGTTATTTATATCCAAAAGGATATTATCATTATGTATATCTAAAAGGTATCAGTAAAATAAAAAGAAAAATAATAAAACACCAAACAACTATGATGGAAAAATTATCTTTGAAATATAACCAAAAAACTTGTTTTGATATAGGTGGACATTTTTAAATATTAAGGAAGTCACAGCTTATCAAAGGCACAAAGAAACCAGCTGTAGTGGTACATACCCACAACTATGTGATGTAAAAACACCCTTACTAAATAAATAAATAAATAAATAAATAAATAAATAAATGAAAAAGCATCTAAGGACATATCTCAGTGTGAAAGCCCTGAGTTTTGCAAAACAAAACAAAGCAAAAAAAAAAAAAAAAAAACTACAAAAAGTTGTAATTACAAAATTAATCTTGTCCTTGCAGTATTTAATGTGGATAATAATTTAAGAACATTGATTCTTTTGTAATGCAGCAGCTGGTTAAGAAACAAGACCCAAACCGTGCAAGTAATTGCTTACTTTATTGGGACTTTTCATTCAACTTATTATTTTTATTAAATGTTTTCTAGAAATAGCATCATATCTACACTGTTTGGTATACTGTATGGAAAAGAATTTACAGTAACAAATTCCATATTAAATTTGTATACTTAGAATTTGATGCAGGCATAAATAAATTAGAGGTATCAAATCAAATTATCATATACATATATACATACATATGCCTATATATTTAAACTAGTTTTCATATACTTGCTTTGTAAATCATTAGACATTAAAAATGTGCTAGACACTGTGCTGTAAGCACTGTTTCATTCTCATAATGACTCAAGTAGTCAAAAATATAATTTTCACATTGTATCTATGAAGAAGCAGAGGATTACAAGTACATATTACCTTGTTTTGAACAAGAAAATGAATGCACAGAATTATCTCTCAAATAATACTGTTGAATATTCATTTGTAAACAACTTATTTTGTTGAAACTTTGGCATAAAATTGCATGTAATTAGCAGTGGTCTAGAATGTACAATGCCCCGAATTTAATCTCACCATTACAAAAACAAACAAACCAAAGGAAAGAATTCCCAATAATTTGTATTGTTTCTTAATTTTAATACATGGCATTAATAAATAATTTTATCTTTTTATGTTTATGTTTATCTTTATAAACACTTTTTCTCTTGCTTAATAATGAAATTGGGGAAAAAGTAAGAGGCAAATGCATAGGAATTCTGTAGAGCTTGAGTGTCCAACATTTTGTCTTGCCTAGTCTGCACTGAGTGAAGAGGAATTGTTTTGGGTTGCATATAAATTATATAATATACTTAATGTAGATAAGTGACAAAACTTCCTTTACATTTAAGTTTTTTTATGACATGGAAATAAAATAACATAAACCCATTTAATAATTAAACAAGAAAATTTGCATGTTTGTTTGAAAAAATACCTGTCTTCACAGGCATAGACATGTATAGGGAGGTTGAAATACTGTTGCAAGTAATCGCTGCATTTTTTTCAACAACTCTCACAAGCACATGGATCATCTGATACATCCGGCTTTCCCATTGGACTGACTGTGTGTGATCAAGCACACAGTCACTGCATGTATTAGAGTTAGAAGGATGGAAAGAGCCAGTTTATGAAAACAACTTTAGGTTGTGAAAAGAAACTGAGATTTGGTTCCACTAAAATATGTAAACCATTGAACATTCTTTCTTATTCAATGTATTGACGTGATCTCATCTACAGTCTTGAGAAGGCACTCTGGCTGCTGAGGTGAATTCACATAAGCCTGTGGGATGCTTATAAGAATAGTCCTGGACAAATATGGTAATATCTTCTGGCTCTAGGGCATAAGGATGGACCACAATGTATAGATTGGAGCCTTAAAGAGAATGGTCAATGGGTTAAAAGTAGTTAATTGAGGAAAAGTGTCTCTAGGAATGACATAGGTTTTAAAACAGATGAGTAGTTGAGTGATCATTCGAGCATGAAGAAGCAGGTGAGAATTTTTTGGAATAATATGAAAAGCCTCATTTTCAATGTGTTAATTCTGAGACAAATATTTAATATCCTCTCCCCAAAAAAGATGTCAACATAGTAGTTGCATATCACAATAAACTTTTAAAGAAAGCTAGAATGAAAAATAAATTTAATAAATACACATCAAAAAATATTTGTATTTAACTTTGTGAGACTAAATTATTTAAACTCAAACTGACTTAAGCAGGAAATTTATTATGTAACCTATATGTCAATCTAGAAGAAAAATGGACTTCAGAGTTTATGGATTTACCACGTCGATGACATCGACAGTTTTAAAGGTAGATGTTATGCTTAATCACTTTAAAGGAAACAAGTTTTATCATCATAGAGAAAATGTGACTTGCTTAAGCTTACAAAAGTAGTGAATATGAGTCAAATACTAAAGTCTATGCCATTGTCATGAAATTCACTTAGAGTAAAATAAATGAAGTAACTGCGAACATATTTATGTCTTTTTTATTTTTTTAAATTGATATAACTTTGCTAGATCATTAAAGATTTTATTTGATCATATACCAATGACTTTGAGTTTCCCCTGTTCTCTTCTTTCCTATTAGTCTAAGTCGTATAAAAATATTCATATACTTCTGTCAGTGATTCATTAACTATCAAATAATAATAATGTAAATGGCTGGCAGTGAATAGTATATTTTTCATTAAATCCATCTGCTATTCACATTCTTTTTATAGTTTAATTTCATTCAACACAGGATGACATCTTGTAGGTCAGAACCATATGGATCAGCACTTATTTCCAAGATTATTTCAGTATTCTTTTCCTTTTCATATTCATAAATTGAGAATATTAACTTCTTCAGACTCTACAGGAAATTTACATATCAGGAAATTTTATATAAAGTTTAAATCCTTCAGATAAATCTTATAATATTTAAAACTTTAGTTATAAATGCACAAATAATCAGATGTTTTGGAAAACTATATTCATACATATGAAGAATAGACTCATATAGCACATAAAGCAATTTATTCCTTACAGAGTGCATGTATGGTAATATATTATTTCTCTTATACTATTGAAAGTGTTTCTGTGAAAACAGAATTTTTTCTATTTGTAGAAACCTAAAAGTTTGCAATATAAAAAATCTTCCATTTTCATTTGTTCTTTTCTGTGATTTGAAATGGATTGTCAGTGTGGAAAAACAAAATGTATGCCTACACTTTAAAAACTCTTTAATTTTCTCTTTTTTTCTCTCAATTGTCACAATTTTTCCTAATTACTTTATACTTAGAAATCCTGTCACATCTTTCCTTGTCACACAACTGGGATTTACATTCTCCTTCCTAAAACACCACTACAATTGAAAACTTTGTTTCTGGTTCCAACTGCATATTTAATAGCTGCTGAGAAAGGCAGAAATGTGGACTCACTCAACTAGTCTTAATAAATTCATACTTCAACTTAGCAGTGTAAAAAGTTAAGAAAATCACGAACTGTGAATTTTTGGAATGATCACAGCAAACCACAATTTAATTTATTTAAATTAGAGAGGAATGTAGCAATCATTCCTTGATTTTCCCAAGAAAAAGACAGTCTACCTTTGGCAAATGACAAAGAAGAGTATACATTTATGAAACATTTTGTCCTTTTAGAATAGGACAGATGTAATGTAGTCTTTTATCTGATAATTCAAAGATCCCTCTAAAGAATTTTAACTGCTTTGGAATATTGAAATTTGTTATCATTACATATTTTCTTTCACAAAATTAGCAGCCATCAAGTTAGCTGACGTCAGTGCCAATAGATATGTCCTGTTTATAAGATCCACATCAATGTGCCTAGTATGAGCCTTGAGGTTCAAGATGTGTAAATGAACTACGTCATCCCAATTCAAGAAAAGCAAATACTACAGTCATTTCAATTCACTGCAGGCATGTAGACCAAACTCATGCTAAATTTCCTCAAGTACTGTCACCAGTTCAGTTTGGCAAATTGACAAACCAGAATAGATACAGTATTGATTTGCATGTTCTCAGGGGTGCAGGTGGAACTAGGATATGAAAGAAGACCCTTGAAATTAGTATACTGGCAATCATCCATTCCTGGTGTATTTTTCCTGTCTATTCATCTTATTTTGATCAGGAGAATATCTAACTAGGTGCTTTGTATGAGGTCACTAGCAAAATAATTCCCCTTGCCTTTTCATTTTTTTTGTAGCCATTAGATTTGGTAGAACGTAAACTTCTTGTTATAAGAGTTAATGAGCAATAAAAATTGACATATAATTCATGAGACGTCACTGGACACTTTACTTTGCAATGATATGGCAACTTGTAATCACGAGCACATACAGAAGAGACCATCATAATTAAGTTCCAGCAATACATTTTCTTTGTAAGACACAAACAGAATACTCAGTAAAAAAATATCACTGAAGTTCTGGAGACTTTCCGGGATCCGTAAATTGTTCCACCAAATAATAAACTAATACATCAATTTTATGATATTCATATCAAGCAATACTTTTGGCATGTATATTATTTTGTGAGAGACTAAATCATTCTGTTAATGAAAAAATGAAGCATAAATAGCAAAATAAACTTCCAATTAGAATCCTTGGGGATGATTCTTATCTGTGATTTAACAATCTAATATTTAATACTTTTTTGGCCTGTATAATGAGAATGATACTGAATTTAAAGAATTATATGACATAATAATGCCCATAGAAAGAAGTTCATAAGTATATGCAAATAATTCACATTAATATTTCTGTAACAAGTGTTTTCAAATACTCCCTCATTATATAGACTCATACTACAATAAGTGCTATCAGGGCTGGGGATTTAGCTCAGTGGTTCCACCACCTAGTTCTCAAGCACAAGGTCCCAAATTTGATCCCTGGTACCAAAAACAAATAAAATTTTTTTTTTTAAAATGCTGTCACTTGTTAAATGGTTGTTGTTGTATTTTCCTCTAAGCACTTTACATGACATAACACCTGTAATCATTACACTATTTTCATTATGTAGTTATTACAGTTATGGCAATTTTACGATGAAAAATTGAGGTAAAGAAGTTAGATAACATCATGCAGTTTTTAAATAATGGGGCCAAGATTCAAAGCAAGGCATCTAAGCCCAAAGTCCTTGAAATTAATCAAATCATTGTTCTTTAATGCCTTTTAATTTTCTGAAAATATGCAGAATAAAATTTTATTCTCTAAAATAAAATATTTGCATTACTTGTCTTCTGAATTTTACATGAGCAAAAGAAAACAAATTTTGACAGTGAGGCGCCCTTGTATATAGTTCGTCCAAGCATCAAGCACTATTCCAATTTTATTTGTAAATTCGACAAAATCCTTGCTGTTTATGAAGAGTAAAAAAAAAATAATTTTTAAAGTATGGATGCAATATATGGAGTAAAATATAAGCATCCCACATACCAAAATATTATTTCTGGACTGATAAACATTAGGAGAGAGAGTATGAGGCAAAGAAGCAAGCAGAGTGTGTACCATCTCTACATCATTGGAAAGTAACAGTGTCAATAATACCTTCTGTCATTTCTGCTGAATATGTGATGCATAGAAAATGAAATAATGCAGATTCATAATACTTTTTATGTACAAGGAAATAAACAAAGGTGATTTTGAGTTAAGCATAACTTCATAGGAATATAAATCTCCTTTAGTTTACCAATAAAATGTTAGTTTTTGAGCAACATCTCACCTGCTTTTGTTCATAAATTAAATATTTCCATTGCTACTGATTAGTTGGCCTACATTTTCCTCTTATATTGAACTCTTGATTCTTATGTAATCAATAATAGCACTTTTTCTCTGGAAGAGACCAGAAGTATTGGTATCCTTGACTCACACATGGACGTATAAGGGCCAAAGACTCTAACCATATGTACCTTCAGCAATAACATAATCACCTCATTTCTTTGTGAAAAGATGCAGAGATCATCAAATTCAAAAATATACTAATAATGATAAATTCTGGAACACAGATTTCTTTATAATCACTTTCCCATTGCTTTTTGTCTTAAACTTTTATTTTTTTGAGAATTTTTGTTAGTATAGAGTTATGTGTATTTAACATTCAAAACTCTACCTAAAGAGAATCTATCCTTTAAATTTTATAACAAATAGGAGGAAAAAAAGTTTTTTATTGAAAAGCAAATCCTAGGACATGCATTAGGTGTATATCTCTGCTAGCAAAATCAATTTGTGAAAGTAATTTCTTATTTTAAGTAATTAAAACTCTGAAAGTCTGAATAATATCACTGTAGTTAAATGTGTTTACAATTGTAGATGTTTAATGGGATCTAGTAAAATATTTGTGAAGATAAGTTTTGCATATATATAAAAGTGTTGAAAACTACAAATTTAAGTTACCAAGTTTAGCCAATAAAAATAAGAAGATAGTTTGTACAACTATAGGTATAAAGATAATAGTTCTTACTGTTTATCAAACACTATTCTAAGATTTTTCTTGCACTCTTCATCCATAGCTTAAATCTATAACACTAATTTTGTCATTATGTTTTTTTAAAAAAATAAGCAACCCAAAGTTTACACAACCTTAGTAATTAACTCAAAAAATATCAACAGTCTACAAAAAGTCTGAATTAAAATTTAAACTACATGATTACAAACCACTACGTCATAATGGATATAATATTATAATGAAAATTTTCAGCAATTTTAAAATATAAACAGTAGTTAGAACAATGTTAGCTGGTAGGATACTGATAAAATAATGAATCATACTTTAAGTAGCAGCTCTCTGGTCACTAAAATTGATGCAGCAAATCTTTATTTTGGATGCAGATGTGTTTCTGGGCTATTTTTAAGGGAAAAAAAGTGGTAAAGCTATTTATATGGTGATTTAAAAAATCTAAGGAAAAGTATATTAAAATTAAAAGTATACCACTGAAATATTTACAGTAATCATTAGCTATTGATAAGAATATTTATGGACTGGACTTTGTCAAGGATTCCTTAGATGAATTTTATAAGTCAGTATCACTTCTGGACAAGTCCACCAGCTCTGTGGAGTTAGATGCCAGGGATCACATCACATCCATCCTTGGAGTTTCAATGGATAAATAAACAGTTACTTTACTAACTCCTTTAAGCCTAAACTTGCTTTTGCTTCCAGTGGAGTTAGTAACAGTAGCTCCTTTGTGAAATTATATTAAGGACTGAATGGCCAGCCAAGCAAAGGGCTTACAATCCATATTGGTTAAAAATTGTTAGCTAATTCTTATTTTTGCTACGGGATGTAATGTTTTTATTATTTTTTTGTTTCCTAATTTTAAAATGTACCTTTATATTCTTTTAAACAGAAAAAAGTAGGACTTATTATTTTAACCTTGTAAAAGCTTTGCCAACAGCTGCACCATCATGAAATTCCATCTCTTTCAGATGCCAACACTAAACATTCATTCTTAAGTGGATTAGTGAAGTCTGGGTAAAGGTTTCTAATAGATCCTCACAGACATCAGCCCTTGGAATTATGGTCAATGAACTGGAGAAGGAAATTAGTGTATGCATCTCAGGTGTGCAGATGACATCTGGTTAAAACCAGAGCTATTTTATCTGATTGCTGAATCAAGAATTGGAATAAATTTGGAAGACCAAATTAGCAAAAGCAAATTATGACATTTAATAAGGATCAATGAAAATTTCTGGATATAACTTCTAGAAAGCAATAATAAGAGGAGGATGGAGGAAACTTGACTGGAAAATAGTTTATGTGCCAGAGACCTGGGGATTTTCAGTTAATGAAAGAAAATAATATGACAAGCTTGCAGAAGCTAATTTAATCCAAGGCTGCATTAATAAAGTTATGGTGTGCTTATCGTGGGAATTGATAAGCCCACTGTACTCTGTGCTGTCAGAATGAATTTGAAACACTATTTAATCTTACATACTAAAATTCAGGACGAGCAATAAAAACTATAGGCCACCAGGAGTCCAAAATGGGCAAGTGTCTGTAGTGGAGCTGTGTAAAGTTTCTTGAAGGGGCTTTACAGGTTTAGCATAAACTTGGATTCCAGGACAACATATTCTGTGTATTTTATTTTATTGATCGCTTATTTCTCAATCTCATACATTTGATCATCTAAACACTGGAGTGTGACAAGGCTCGATCTCTTTTTATTTTAAATTAAAATTTTATAATTGCAGAAATTTATGATATACAAAGTGATATTGTTATTTATGAGTACAGCGTGAAATATTGAATCAAGCTAGTTATATTCATCCCCTCAAATGATTGACATAATTGTGATGAGAACATTAGAGATGTCTTTCTTAGAAATTATAAAATGCATAATATCTATTGTCTATATTCACTACACTGTGCAACAAAGTTAAAAGTATATATGCTTTTTGTCTAATTGAAATTTTGTACATTTGAAAATCACTTCCCCATTCTTTGCACTCCCAGCCTCTTACCATGCTTCTGTTAACTGAATCTATGAGTGTAATTGTTTCTTACTCAACATATAAGTTAGAGCATGTGGTATTTTTCTTTGTGTGATTGACTTATTTCAATTAGCATAGTGTTCTAAAATTTGTTCTATGTAATCACAAATGGCAGAATTTCCTTCTTTCTTAAGGATAGAAATTGTCAATTGTGTATATACCATATTGTTATCCATTCATCTAGTCATGGGCACCTAAGTTTGTTATGTACCATGCAAACTGTGAACAGTGTTGAAATGCACATGAAAGCACACATATATACTCAACATACTAATTTCAAACTATTTTTAGTAAATTTTCAGAAGTGGGATTGTTGGATCATATTGTAATTATATTTTTAGTTTTTTTGAGAAACCTCCATTCAATTTTAAATAATGACTTGGTTTTCTTTCCAAAGAGCATTATGCAAAATTTTTCTTTTTCCTCCATACACTTGCCAACAGCTATTGGCTTTCATTCTTTATCAAAGTCATTTTGATACCTGTGAAATAATACTCATTGTGACTTTAACTTGCATTTCTATAATGACCAATGATATTGAAGATTTTTTCAATGCTTATGGGCTATTTGTATGTCCAGTTTTGAGAAACATCTATTCAGGTTCCATTTTGGAATTCTTTGTTTGTTTATTTGTTCACTTGTTTCTGTCTATTGAGTTGCTTGATGCCTTTATATATTTTAGACATACATCTCTTATCAGATATGTAGCTTGCAAATATTTTCTCTCAATTTTAGGTTGTCTCTGTTTGTTTATTGTGCCCCTTGCTATGCAGCATCTTTTCAGCTTAATGTAATCTCACTTGTCCATTTTTGCTTTTGTTTTTGTTACTTCTGCTTTGGGAATTAATTCCAAAATCATTTCCCAGATCAGTGTTGTATAGTTTCTTTCTCCATATTTTTCCAGTACTTTTGAAATTTCACATCATAAATCCTTTAGCCATTTTAAGTTGGTTTTGTATATAAGGTAATGGTCCAGGTTCACTCTTCAGAATGTGGATATCGAGTTCTCTCAACAGCATTTATTGAAGAAATTGTCCTTTTCCCATTGCATGTGCTTGGCACTTTCTCAAAGAAATCAATGGACATTCTGTGTGTTCAATTTGGGGCTCTCTATTCTGTTTCATTGATCATTCTGTCAGGTTTGTTTGTTTGTTGTTCTTTGCATAACTTTTTAGTGTAGTTTAAAATGAGATATTGTGATGCCACAAGCTTTGGTCATTGTGTTCAAGATTGCTTTGGCAATTGAGAGTCTTTTGTGATTCCAAATTAATTTTAATATTGTTCTTCATAGTTCTGTGAAGAATGTCATTGGTATATATCAATGGGAGGACAATGTAAGTGAATGAGATTTCCTTTATTATAACACATACCTGAGATAGTCTACATTGAAAGAGCAAAGGTTTAATTTGGGTTTCAATTGTGGTGGTTCCAACAATCTGGCCAACTCATAGCTTTTAGGCCACTGGTGGGTTGTAGTACATTGTGATACAGGCACATATTGCAGCAAAACTGCTCATTGCATGAATAGGAGTAGAAACAAAAAAAGGAAGAGCTAGACATTCTCCAAACCCCTTTGAGGACCCACTGGCTAAAGCCAAAGATTTCCCAGTAAGGCCCACCTCCTAAAGTTTCTAACATTCTCATAATGCCAATATTTTCCCAAAGTCTCAACACATGGGCCTTTGAGGGACCTGAAATCTATCAGTCTGTACCTCACTTGGGTACTGTGGACATTGGAACAATATTATTCCTTCCAATCCATAAAAACATCTAGCTTTCAGATAATAGAGCAGTCAAAATTTTCCATCCATGTTTTATAGTTTTTAATGTACAGATTTTTCACTTTTTTGTTAAACTTATTCATAAGTATTTTGGATATTTTTTGTTGCTTTATATGAGTTTTTAATTATTGTAAATAGGATATATTTTCTTGATAATTCATAGTTTGTATATGAAATCATTACATTTTTTGTGTTAATTTTGTATCCTACAACTTAACCATGTATTCATTCAATTTTTTAAAGAGTCTGTAGGATTTCCTATATAAAATATTATGCATCAACAGTAAGAATTTCTTTTCTATCTTTCCTGTTTGGATAGTTTAAATTTTTCCTCTTGCCTGATTTGGAAAAAACTTCCACTATGATTTTGAATAGAAGTCATTAAGCTGGGAATCGCTGTGCTGTTTCAGATCTTCAAAAAAATATTTTCAATCCTTCATCAAGTATAATATTGGGTGTGTTCTTCTCACATATGACCTTTATTACATTGAGATATGTTCATTTTATACACAGGTGAGTTTTTCCATAAAAAGCAGTGAAATATTATCAAATTCTCAATCTTTGAGTTTTTTACTGTTGACACCACGTTTCTTGATGTTCTCTTTTAGGTTCATTGATTCAAATTCTATGCTTATGATGATGGCTCACAAGTTTGTATCTTCAGTCTGAGTTTGTTGAACTTTATGCTGAAGTATCTAATTACTTTCTGTGTATCTCCGCTTAATGGTCTAATATATTTTACTCTAAAGAAATCAAAAATTGTACTTTAATATTCTCCTTCAAAACATGGTTATTGCAAACTTCTCCTACTCTAAATATTTGCCAACTCCTTCCTTGCTGCCACCAAACAAGGCAGCAGTGTCATCCTGGACACTTTTTTTTTTTCACTCCACCTCCAATTCAACTCTTATTCTCTCACCTTTGTAGAGTTACTGCAAGAAAAATGGAGACAGAGATACAGAGAAAGGGAAAAGGGAAGAAAATGTTCCTCTCCTACCTCTAAGAATAGATTTTAATAAAATAACATCATTATATTCCTTGAAAAATATGTAGTTTACAACTAAAATTTAACCTAAATAACTTATGAACAAGAGGCCCAAATGATTATTTTCACAGGAAAACACAGAACTTTATTTGATCCAATCATTCTATAGGGAAGGCTTGAATTTCATGTTCTGGAAGAGAACTTTTTGTGTTCTTGGGAATTTGGGAAAATGAAATTATAAGCATAGGTTATATCACTTACCACCATCGATCATTTCATTTGAAATAGTAACAAACTGTCAATAAATGCAAACAGATTATTATTACTATTATTAAAACTGAAAGCCAGGCACATCCGCGGACCCCGCACAGGGGTCCCTGGTCGCAGGGAACCCACCCCATCCACCTGCTCCCTAGGCAGCAATCCACTTAGCTGCACGGGAGCCTGCAGAACACCTCCACACACACCTCTGGCTCTTGGCTGTACTGATACGCTGTTCCACACTACAATGACACAGGGGACACCAGACCACTGGATCACCGTAATGGGTAAGTTGGAGGGCTCATCACCTCCCATCAGAAATGAGACTATCTTCAGTGAAAGGGCAGCTGGAACCTGCAGTACAATCCTGCAGAGTTCAACCCTACAGGAGGACAGGGAGTTTAACTTGGGATTTGCAGCCAGAAATCTGCCTAGATTCAGGCATGAGATTCCATGGGTCTACAAATGGCTTGCTGAGACTCATTAACTTATATCTGCACACTGCTACCTACGTTGTCTATTGTGACAGCAGTGACATACTCTGAACGAGGCCTTTCATTTTTATTTTTATTTTTTTATTTCCAAAATTAGAATTATTGGTTTGTTTTTTTCTCCTCTTATCTTTAATTCTTTTACCTACTGTTTGCAAACTTTTTGTTCTTTCTCCTTTTTTGTTCTTTATTTTCTCTTTCCTTTCTTTCTCTCTTACACTCACTCTCTTGCTGTCCCACATTATTCATCTCCCTTTTTGTTCCTGTTCTTGCCCTAATTCAGATTTATTCTTTATTTTTCTATTATTCCCTTTTTCCTTCTCTTGCCTATGTCCTTTGGCATCACTACTAATCTTCCCCTATTCTTCTACCTATCTATCCCTCCCTCCCCAACTCCTTCTAACTCCCCATCCCAAAGGGTAAAGTTGCTACATTGAAGAGTTTATTCACTATAAACATACGTTGAGTTGGTCCTTGATTTTTATTTAATTCACACAGTTGAAGGTGATAGATTAATAACTACAACAAAATGTCATTTTCTAAGATGTACTTGATGCTATGGTGTTGCTGATTGTATCACTTGGGCTAAGGTGTTGTTACTGATCTAGTCAGTGGTCCTTCCTGGTATAATGAAAATGAGATAGCCTCAGTCATTAGAGCCTCAAAACTTAAAGACCAGCTATATCTGGAAGACATCTCTGAGAAGCAATCATTCCATAAGTTTTCTAATTACAAGCAACAAAGATAGCAATTTTGAAGTATCAACCCAGGAGTTAAACCAAGGACAGCACCAAAAAAAAAAAAAAAAAAAAATTAGAAGACATTTAAACAAGGCACAAACTCAGTCTTCCACCTCATGAAGGTTAAACCCTATGGGGAAATGAGGGGGAAAAATCCAATAATCAACCACCTGGACACCCTGAACTGATAGCACAGGAAGTAACAAAACAGATGAATGAGGCTCTAGAAAAATTCAAAGCAGAAATAATCTCCCAGATATCTACAGAGATGGTAAGCAGAGTGAGAGACATGATTAGAGGCTCAAGAACTGAAACAGATAAAAAAAAAAAAAAATAGATGAGCTCAGAACCATGCTGGAAGCCATGAATACCCAGCATAAGAAAGAAATAGAAACCATGATTGCCCAACATAAGAAAGAAATGGAATCCATGAAACAGATTCAAACAGATATTCAGGAGATTAAAAAGTCCATTGAAAGTATCCACAGCAGATTAAGGGAATCTGAAGATAGAATATCAGATATAGAAAACAGGTTTGCGGTTAAGGACCATGAAAACAGAGATTTCTTAAAAATAGCAAGGGACCATGAGAAATCAATCCAGCAGCTGCTAGATGATGCAAAGAAGAATAACATAAGACTAATAGGAGTCCATGAAAAAACAGGAGAAAGTACAATTGACATAAAAAAACTGTTCACAGAAGTAATAGTGGAAAACTTCCCAGAGTTAGAGAATTGGATGTACAGATAATTGAGGCATATATAGAACTCCAACTAGCCATGATCAAAAAAACTCTACACCTAGCCATATAATAGTCAAGATCCAAGAAACCCAACAAAAGAACAAAATCCTTCAAGCAGTTAGAGAAAAGAAACAAATCACCTACAAAGTAAAGCCCATTAGAATTACAGCAGACTTCTAAACACAAACCCTCAAGTCAAGGAGAGCCTGGAGTGAAGTATTTCAAACCCTTAAAGAAAATAACTTCCAACCGAGAATGTTGTATCCTGCAGAATTATCTTTCAAAATTGATAGGGAAATTAGATACTTCCATGACAAAGAACACCTGAGAAATTTCATGAACACCAAACCAGCACTCGAAAAAATTCTAAGCAATATCCTAGAAAAAGGCAATGAAGGTCACAATTCCATGAGGCCCAACAAAGGGAAGCCACAAGGCAAGGTAAGAAACTAAAAGGAAAGGGGAAAAAAATAAGAAATAAAAGAGCCAACAAAAGCAAAACATCATGACAAGGATGAATCAATATCTATCAATTATAACCATCAATGTTAATGGCCTCAATTCACCAATCAAAAGAAAAAGACTGCCAGAATGGACTAAGATGCAAAATCCAGCAATATGCTGTATGCAAGAAACACACCTAACTCAAAAATAAGTTCATAGACTGAAAGTAAAAGGATGGAAAACAGCTCTCCACACCACAGGAACCCAGAAAAAAGCAGGAGTAGCAATATTGTTTGCAGACAAAGTAGATTTCAAACCAAAACTAATTAAGAGAGACAAAAGTGGTCATTACATCCTTGTAAAGGGAACAATCCAAGAGGAAGAGATGACAATCCTAAATATATATGCACCAAATACAAATGCCCCCAACTATACAAAACAAATATTAATGGACATGAAAAACCAAATAAGCACTAACACAATTGTAGTGGGGGACCTCAATACCCCCCTATCACAAATTGACAGATCATCTAGACAGAAAATTAACAAGGAAATTCTAGAACTGAACCAAGTTATTGAACAAATGGACTTAATAGATGTTTACAGAGTGTTCCACCCCACAAATCAGAATAAACATTCTTATCAGCTGGACATGGGCCATTCTCCAGAATAGACCACATGCTAGCTCATATGACATGTCTAAGTAAATGTAAAAGAATTGAAGTTACCCCCCTATATTATCAGACCATAGTGCAATAAAATTGGAGATCAATAACATAAGAAACCACAAGACCCCCACAAACAATGGAAATTGAATAACACCCTCCTGAACAACTAATAGGTCACAGAGGAAACTGAAGAAGAAATTAAACAGTTTCTACAAGTAAATGATAATGTCGGTACAACATACAGGAATCTATGGGACAAAATGAAAGCAGTTCTATGTGGAAAACTCATAGCAGTGAATGCCCATATTAGGAAAACAGAGAGAACTCAGATAAATAACCTAATGCAGAACCTCAAGCTCCTAGAAAAAGAAGAGCATAACAAATCCAAAGTCCATACAAGAGAAGAAATTTTAAAGATCAAAACAGAAAAAAAAAAAAAGGTCAGAGCAGAAATCAATGCAATCGAGACTAAGAGAATGATACAAAAAATTAAGGAATCAAAAAGCTGGTTTTTCAAAAGAATAAATAAAATCGATAAACCCTTAGCCAACCTTATCAAAAGAAGGAAAGAAAAAGTTCAAATCCATGCAATTAAGAATGAAAAAAGAGAAGTCACAACAGATCCAACAGAAATCCAGAGGATCATCAATACCTATTTCGAGAACCTGTACTATAATAAAATGGCAAACACAGAAGAAATGGACAGATTCCTAGAAACATATGAATTGCCAAAGTTAAAGGAAGAAGATATAGAAATTCTAAACACCCCAATTACAATGAATGAAATTGAAAAGGTAAGAAAAAGTTTACCAAAAAAGAAAGCCCAGGTCCTGATGGTTTCATTGTTGAATTCTACGAGACATTTAAAGAAGAACTATTGCCATTACTCTTTAAACTCATCAAGGATTTTGAAAGGGAAGCAAGGCTTCCTAATTCTTTCCTGGAAGCAAGTGTTACTTTGATTCCAAAACCAGGGAAAGACCTAAGCAAAAAAGAGAACTGCAGGCCAATCTCCCTAATGAACATAGATGCAAAAATTCTCAACAAGATACTGGCAAACAGAATACAGAGGGTCATCAAGGAAATCATACACCCTCACCAACCTGGATTTATCCCAGGGATGCAAGGATGGCTCAACATTCATAAATCAATAAATGCAATACACTATATTAACAGAGTCAAAGACAAAAGCCATATGATCATTGCAATAGATGCAGAAAAGGCATTCAACAAAATCCAACACCTATTCATGATAAAAACCCTACAGAAAATTGGAATAGATGGTCTCTACCTCAAACTGATAGAAGCCATCTATGAAAAACCAACAGCCAATATCATACTAAATGGTCAAAAACTGAAAACTTTGATGCTAAAATCAGGAAAAAGACAAGGATGCCCACTGTCACCACTCCTGTTCAATGTAGTTCTGGAAACATTAACCACAGCAATTAGACAAGAGAAAGAAATAAAAGGAATAAAGATAAGAAAGGAAGAAGTTAAACTGTCATTATTTGCTGACGATATGATACCTTATATAGAAGACCCAAAAAACTCCACCAAAAGATTTCTAGACTTAATTGACAGATTCAGTAGAGTAGTTGGATACAAGGTCAACACTCAAAAAACAGTAGCCTTCTTGTACACAAATAACAGACTCACTAAGAGAGAAATTAGGGAAACAATTCCATTTACAGTAGCATCCAAAAAATGAAATATCTAGGAATCAATCTATCAAAGGAAGCAAAAGACCTCTACACTGAAAACTACAGCACTCTGAAAAACAAGAGATTAATGAGGATACAAGAAAATGGAAAGATGCCCCTTGCTCCTGGGTAGGAAGAACCAGTACAGTGAAAAAGGTCATACTTCCAAAACTATTTTATAGATTCAATGCAATTCCGATTGAAATTCCAACAATATACTTCACAGAACTAGAAAAAACAATTCAAAAATTCATTTGGAACCAGAAGAGACCTAGAATTACAAGAGCAGTTCTAACCAATAGAGACATGTCAGGGGGTATCACAATCCCCAGCTTGAAACTATACTAAAAAGTTACTGTGATGAAAACAGCATGGTACTGGCAAAAGAACAGACCTGAGGATCAGTGGAATAGATTAGAAGATGCAGAAGCAACTCCAGACATACTAAACCACCTCATTTTTTTTTTTTTTTTGGTACCATTGATTGAACTCGGCATCCACCTCATCTTTGACAAAGGAGCCAACCACCCTCACTGGGTGAATGATAGCCTATTTAATAAATGGTGTTGGAAAAACTGGATTTCAACCTCCCAAAGATTAAAACTAGACCTATTCCTATCACCATGCACTAAACTAAGATCCAACTGGATTAAATATCTAAATATTAAAACAGAAACACTAAACTTGCTGGAAGATAAGTTAGGTAGAACTCTTGAAGACATTGCCATAGGAAAAGATTTTGTGAACAAAACCTCAGTAGCATAGGAGCTAGCACAAAGAATCAACAACTGGGATCTGTTCTTATTAAAAATCTTCTGCACTGTAAGACAAACCACCAATAGAGATAACAGACAACCTACAATGTGGGAAAAAAAATTTTAGCAGCTGTACTTCAGACAAAGGATTACTATCTAGAATATATAAAGAACTGAAAAAAATCTGACTCCCAAATTCAAAGACCCAGTTCAAAAATGGGCATCTGAAATGAACAGACATTTCTCAGAAAAAGAAGTAAAAGGAGCAAATAAATATATGAAAAGATATTCAACATCACTGGTCATTCAAGAGATGCAAATGAAAACAACACTGAGATTCCACCTCACCCCACAAAGAATGGCTGCTATCAAGACACCAACCTATAACAAATGCTGGTGGAGGTGTAGGGAGAAAGGAACCCCTCTCCATAGTTGGTGGGAGTGCAGGCTGGTGCAACCACTTTGGAAGTCAGTGTGGAGATGCCTCAAAGAACTAGGACTAGAGGTCGCAATTGACCCAGTTATTCCCCTACTGGGTATCTTCCCAAAAGAATTAAAAGAATTATACCACAGCAATATATGTCCACCTATGTTTATAGTGGCACAGTTTGTAATAGCTAAAGCTTGGAAACAGCCCAAGTGCCCATCAACTGGAAACTGGATAAAGAAGATGTGGGTTTTTTAAATAAATTGGAGTACTACTCAGCCATAAAGAATGTAAAACTAGAGTCATTTATAGCTAAATGGATGTATATTGAGGCCATACTCTTAATTGAAATAAATAGGACACACGTGTAAATACCAAATAGTTTCTCTAGTTTGAGAAACTGAAAGTGTAAATAAGGGTTAAAATGATTAAAATGAATAATTGATAATTTGAATTAGGAAAAAATTTCCAAATGAGTAGGGGTGCAGGGAAGGGAAGGGGAAAGGAAAGAAGGGAAATGAAAAATTATGAGAAAAGAAAAAAGTGGAAATGATGCCTATGTAAATAGGGAACGGTCAAGGGGGTGAAGGGCTCATAGGTAATGAGGAAAAAATAAGAATCAAGATACATCATGTACAGGTACAAACACTGAATGATAAATATAAACATATTGTATACCTAAAATGCACCAATAAAAGAACTTAAGAATAAAAAAAACTGAAAGAAATTAATTAACTATTGATTTTAACAGCATGGAAATTTGGGGATATTTTCATAATATATGTGGATGTGTGAGCCAAAACCCTCATTGTGCTGGACAATAGACGCATGGAAGAAGAATCAGAAGTGCAGTGTTGTTGTACTCTTCAGCACCACAGAGAAATGGGCCATAATGGGTCAAGAAAGTTTTTTGCTCCTATTTTCATTAATTGATAGTAACAATAAAGATATGTTTGTACATGATAAAGTTGTTCCTATAGATGGAAAAGAAATATAAATTTATAAATGACAAAATTAAAGCAAAATCTTGATATGGAAGAAAGAGAAGAGCAATGCTGGAGCAACAACCCTACAAAGGTGAGTCAATATGAGGGGAACAGATCAATGTAGTACGGGCCTTGAGGTATATCTATCTCTTTTAAGTGCTTTGTGTCTCCCTGCATGGTATAATGAATGCTAGTCACTATATGAGAAGGGAATAGGATGGAATGACAGGTGTTAGAGATTTCAAGAAAGAGATGGCAGTAGTATTTTGGCTTTAGAGAAATTAAAGCTAGAAGATTAAAGGTGAAGTGCTTAAAATTGAATTTATGAAGAAATTTCATATATCTGTAAAGGCAGTGATTAGACATGACCACGACCATAGTGTGGATGCCTGAATAGAAAGGAGAACTTTTATCCCTCAGTTACTGAAGAAGTCAAAAACTGAAAAGATTAATCATTAGCAATATCTTCCATACAAATCATCATGGATCATAACAGAAACAAACATTATATAAAGACAGTGAGACAGCAGTTAATGTCCTCAAGTGACAAGTGACCAACATGGTAGGAAGCAAGGACTCTAATAACTGCCTTCAAAATATTTTGGAGTTTTGCGGAAGGGAGAGAGGAAAATGGTGGTCATTTATCCCACCTTCTGTCCCAGGTATTTTCCTTTAAAAAATATTGTGCTTGTGAGCTTTTCACCACTGCAACCAAATACCTGAAAAAATCAATTTAAAGAAGAAAAGATTTACTTTTGGTCACAGTTCCAGGGATTTAGGTTCATGATCTTTTGGCCCCATCCCTTTTGGTCTCATTGTGAGGCAGAACATCATGGCAGAGAGCATGTTCTGGAATAAAGCAGCTCACCTTAAAGTACTCAGGAGGCATAGAGAGGAGGAGAGAGAGGGAGGGCCCAGGGGTAAATGTAGCCTTCTGAGTCAGGCCACCAGTGACCTACTTCCTCTGACTATGCCCTACTTGCTAAAGTTCCTGCCACCTTCCAATAATGTCATCAAATTATGAATCCATTAATGGATTAATGCACTAATAAGGTTAGAGCGTCATATGCCAATAATTTTCCAAAAGCCTCACCTCTGAATGTTGCCACCCATGGGACCAAACCTAAAACACATGAATCTTTGGGAAACATTTCAAATATGAACCATAACATGGATGGAGACCCTAGGAGAAGGAGTGTCCTCAAGGCAGAGCAGCTTGTAAGAAGATAAATGGATAAACAGAGAAGTGATAATTGTAGAGTAATTATGCTGATACACGACAGTGAGTTTTGCCGATAGAATAATTTTGACAGTTATGTTAAGAGTGGGGTGTTAAATGTGTGACTTGCAATGACCTAAAAGTCCTGGGTTTCGTTGGTAAATAATGTAAGAGGAAGAAATAAAATTAATTAGAGTAATTCTGAGCTTCTCAAAGGGTATGGGTAGCCCAAACCTATGATTGCTGAGCAATAGAAATGGGATCCATTTCTTCACCTCAGTAATGGTGAGGATTAAAGTGTTCTGGAGCAGAAGGGATTCTCTGATTCTTCTTCATTCTTACTAATATGTATTTGGGGACTGGGAGAGGGAAATTTTTCTGGAAGATTTTAAACTTTGGGACTGTCTTGTCACCATCTTGATCATGACCATCTTGATCTATGATTCAAGTTTCTCTGCTATATCCAAATGTATGGGAACAAGACGAGCAATTTTACAGAGTAAGTTCTTAGTTAGGAAGAGAACATGAATTATTCAGTTTTAATACTTCATAGTGCCACATAGTTGGTATCTAACAAAATATATATTGCTGATATTTGCTAATATAAAATTTGCTGATTTTATATCATTTACTGACATAAAATTGTGAATAAGTAAGTTAGTGTCATAATCATTTGAACTAGAAAGATAATCTAGGTACATGGAGCTATTAATAGCAATTTGATATCATGATATTTATTTTTAGATTAACTATTAGAAGGGAAACAACTCAAATTTATATAGTACAATAAATTTAAAAATATCTCAGTGTAAACAGATACTTCAACAGGTGGAATTGACATTTTTGAAACTTGTACAGGTATGGAAATTATCTTTTTGTTCACTTTTTCACCAGGAACTAGGGCTTGATGAGATGAACAACACACAGAAAATAATAGAGCTGTGACTACATTGTAAGTGACACTGAATATACTTATTCTACTGAATGAGATTTGTTAGATTACTGTCATCAATGATAGAGACCAATAATGCTTTTTTTCATCATTTCTTTCAGCATTAAGTTTGGTTAACTATATCTATTTATACTCAATACCTGATGTGGAACAGCCACTGTTAATTAGTTTCCAGAAGCTATTCACTTCAGTTCCTCATATGCTGTTGAGAATGTTAACATTTATCTAACCCTCAGCTGTGATACAAAACTGTTCTAGGTTACCCTGGCAGAATATATAAAGCCAAAATAGAACAAGAAATTAGCTTAGCAAACATGCTACTACAGAAAGAAACAGAAGCCTCTTTGGAAATCATCTTGAAAAATGTTCTGATGCCTGGTAATTAATGCTCCCTTTCAAATGGGTTTTAAAATTACACATGATCCGTACACTCTTTTATAACACAGACATAAAATTAAAGTTATAACAATAAAGTAGTAAATAATACCAATGTTCCATAGCATTAATATAGAAATAATATAGATATTAATGATACTATGTAATATTTGGGGTATATAGGCATATAGATGAGGAACTAAAATTAATAGAAAGAATTTATCTCATTTCATGAATATTATTCATGATTTACTGATAGAAAAACAAAACCAAGAAAAGTGAGATAATTTGATAGAAGTCACACAGGTAAAACATGATGTGACTAGAACTAAAGAGGTCTGCCTTTTGTAACTAGGACACGTTAAATACCAGTGTTGGGGGTGGGAAGTGTTTCAAAGAACTTTTCAAAAAGGTCACTTTTGACTTTTTCCTATATGAAAGTTCTTTAAAGAAGTAATCTAGCTGCCACTCAGATTAGTTCACATTTTTTTCCACTTTTACATTTTCTACATTTTTCTCAATAAGGGTAGGAATGAACAATTTTAATTCTCCATCCTTAATATAGCTTGCCTAGTTTCACTGTCATTCTATACACTCGTGGGCACCTTGGAGGGAAAAACAACCTCAATTTTCAAATTCCCAATTAAAAAAAAATTCAAATCGGGCCCAAGAGGGGATTAATTAAGTCATATTTCTATCTAAATTTTATCATTTATATAGTCTTAAGCCATTTTAGTAATAATATTTATGTAAGACTCAATTACATTAACTTTCTTCCTATGTTCATATTTTCTTTTTTTAACTAATTAAATTTATTGGTGCATTTTAGATATACATAATGATAGCATTCATCACAGGGAATTTGTACCTGTACCTAATATATCTTGATTCTTCTTTTTTTTTCCTATTCCCCTCCCTTCAACCCCTTCTCTCCTTCTTAAAAAAAAAAAACTATTTTCATTTTATCCTTCTTTTCTCATTTTTTGTCTTTCCACTTCCTTCCTTTCTCCCCCCCACCCCCAGTTCCCTTCCCACGTGAACATTTTCTTCCTATTTCACAACCAGAACAGAGTCACAGACTGGGAATGAAATATGATTACAGCAATATTTACCCATATGAGGAATCGAGAAATCAAGTATCTCTTTCAATACTTGAAATTTCTATAACTGGCAATACTAGAAGATTATATGTGCTACATATTTTTTTTTGGTATTTGCACTATTTACATAAGCTTTAAATGAGGAAATCTAGAAAATATTATATATATTAAAATGTTTTATCTATATGTGTATCCAGACATATATATATATATATATATATTCATATACATAGCATTTGCTAAAAGATTGACATGAGGGACTAGAAAGCTAAGATTATTACAAAATTGTCTTATATTCAGGACAGGACAGGAAACAGTTTCTACTTATGCCAACTCAACTTACTGATTTATAATAGCTTTCGCTATTCGGTGCAATCTTTGAAGGGTACTAAAGTGAGATTAAAGTCTGATGAGTAAAAATACCTGCACAGGGAGAGGAGAAGCATCTTGGCAGGTATTAGTTAGAATATAGTTTTTATTTTTTTAAACTTCAGCACAATCCTTCCTGATATGTTACTGTGCTTTATGCAGTATACATGAACAGAAACTCCGATATAAAGTACATATAAAATCTATCTCTGTCTATATATATATATATAGCAGGTTCATTAAACACACATATATAAATGTACATTATAAAACTTTAGATATAAAACATCAGATTGTTCTGTATTTTCTTTTAATTATTGAGAAAATTAAAGGGGGAATTTAAAATATATTTTGATATATTTTCTTGTATATAGCTGCAATCTCAGAGTGTTCTATTTAAAAGCATGTTGAAAAACCTTGACTAAATGTATTACTCTGAAAATGGTTATTAAAATTTGCATCTGATTATGCTAAAATGGATGTTATGACTAGTCTTGTGCACTCACAGCAGAATTTCAGTTTTAAGAAGTGTTTTAATGTGTCCACATGCTGTAAAGCTAGCCAAGCAGTTAAGAAATAACTTGAGTAAATGTACTTTAGCCATCTCATTTTAAAATTTCTCTTTGCCTGAAAACTATTTATCTTGAGAAATTATAGTATTACAAGTATTTCACTCTTTTAAACTCAACATTGATCTATACAAAATATTTAGTATTAATTATTTTATATTTTGACTATATTATCAGTTAGATAATAGAACTATTGTACAAAAATGTTTATCATATTTAATTTGTACCTTAAAAGAACATAAATTAAATTAGGAACAGGTACGTGATTTTTAAAACTGTCAAGTTTTTCACCTCAATAACATTTTATAATACTTTAAAATATCTCTTTCTTTACTTACAATTATTTAGTCTCCTTATTGTGGAGTATTTAATGAATCCTCAGAACAAAATATAATTTCCTTTTTAATAAAAATGGAATTATTAAACATACCACAATTAAAATGTCATTATTTCAATAATACTGATTTCAACTGGTAATGGATCCCTTGCAGTGTGTTTAAAATTACTAATTCCCTTTTCTAAAGAGAGTATGCATGTTCATATTCCAAAAAAAGCAAACCCTCTAAATCTGTATTATTTCAAACTGTGCTGGTTTCTGCAGTCAGCATATTTCAAACAGTAGTCTCAGGGGCCCTATTCTTCCCCTAAAGAAGGTAGTTAAATTACCGTATATCTCCAATAATAGGGAGCAATATTAAAATTGAAATACAGCAATCAAGATTAAGAAAGAATTTAATTAAAGTCAGAAGAAGCTGAATTTTACCACTTAAGTTTCTTTTTTTCTAAATATATTCTGGGCTCATTGTTAATTTTTATCATTTTAATATGAGTTATATTTAATATATGCAAAGATTCTTGTATTTATAAATACACTGTACAGACACCCACTTAAATTAAAGGATCAGGTTTCTGGAGAGCACTTAGTGTTCAGAATCTGAAAGAGAATTGCATGCTAGAAAGCCTTTGCAACTAAGTAAATTAAGATTTGCACTGCTCTAAAGAGATGTATTTGTAGGGTGTGTAGAATATTATTATTCAAGTGGAAATTTAGTAAGTCCATTCAGAAATTCTTGTCTGTAGTACTGTTCATGTAAGAGTTTACAAAATCAGACCACATTGTGATGTTTATAGTAATAATATGTCTGTGTATTAAGAGCTTATATTCAGGGAGTTATTTTTTCTACCACTTTGACAAAAAATATTATTTCTCATGCTGCTGTGAGTAAAAATTAAAGGTATATTTTAAATATTCCTTTAAAGACATTATTTTACTAGACAATACTTAATTCAAGAGTAAGAAGATGACATAAATTTATTTTTTAAAACTTAATGTAAAGGAAAACATCTATTGAGAATTTCCTAAATGTCATGCACTATAGGTTGAAATGGAAAGTTTCTATAAGCATGGTAATATAAGCAAACTTGAATATTAACAGAAAAATTACATCTATTTATACTATTAACATTATTCTTTATTAAAATATTAAGCAACTTATCCAGTTTTTAAAAAATATTTCAATTGACTTGACTATTGCTTTCATCTAATGGGCTTACTGATGCACCTAAAAAGCATTTAACATATGCTTGTCACATTAACACTTAATAAATATTAGGAGATAATTTTTATGTAATTGAATTTTATATGATATGAAATTAAATTTATAAATATAAAATTTTATTACATCTTACTAATGCTACTAATAATTGTAGATTTGATTACAAAACCTACTATCATTCAATTTCAATCTCTCCCTCTAAAGAAATATGCTGAATGAACTCTCTAAATCAGTTTGCCATAAGTGGCTCTTTCCTAAGCTTCATTCAGCTCTTAGGAAATTTCTTTTTAGAACCTTTCAGTCTACGGATTCTTTTTAGGTTGTTTTTGGCAATGAAAAAAAATCATTAATTTTCCTTCGCAATATTGTTTCAAAGCCGCAGTACATTTCTTATGTTTTATTGCATGAAAAATGGTTGAAAAAGAAAAAAAATTAGTGTACTACTAATATATCTGGTACGATTTAGAGTTCTCAATATTCATTATGTCATTCTCCTAACAAATGTCAAAGGTGGGTCATGTCGTTGCCATTTTATAAATAAAGACAACTGGAGGGATAATAAATTTAAATGAGTTTCTCAGTGTCACAGTGAGTAAATTGATAATATTGGGATTAAACTCCATGGATATTACTAAATCTAAAGGAAGCAAGATCTTCCAACTTTTAGTTTCATTTAAGTTATATTGTAGAATTCTAGTGAGAAAGTTTTATAGCTTGCATCTGTGTATCAAATAAAAAATATATTGTTATCTTCAACCACTAGTACTCAAGGGCATGGTCCCTGACCTAGTTTTTCCAACCTTCATTAGACATGAACTAGCAAGTACAAGTTGAAGTTTCTTACTAAGTCATCCAAAGGCAAATTGTTTATTGATCCCCTGAACACAATGACTTTAAAAGTCATCAATTATGAAGCTGATTCAACTAGTTCTAATGCACCTCCCAATTTTTTCTAAATAAGTTGAATTCTCTTTTGTATTACAGTTTCAAGATTATACAATTACATCTTGTTAACAATTGAAGCAGAATGAAAAAAATACATTTCTACATTTTAAAAGCACCTGTTTAATTTGTACGTTAAGTTCTCACCATCTACTAGTATCTCCCTAAGTATTCTATTTTGCTAAACTGGACATGGGAGGAGACTTGAGTTGGGAGAGAATGAACAATGAAATTGATGTATCAACTGGTAAATATAGTTGTTTTCAGTATCTGAGCCTTTTCCTTCAGATATATTTTCTAAATGTGTGAGTGAAAAATTTTTATATTTCTCCATTTTCTTTAACTCCTCTTTAAGATGAAGGATACAAAAAAAAAAAAAGATGAAGGATACACATAACTTCCATAAGTAGTCAGAAATGGAGACCAGATGAGGATGTAGCTTTCTGTAGCTGTTGTGTCTGATACTACAGACTCAGATTCAGTGGTTCCTGTGCCTTCTCATTGGAGAGAATGGTCCTTTCCTTCCACCTCTGGACTCCAAAGTTTAAATTTATTCTGGCATTTTCATTTGATTCTCAACTTCTGCCAGTTTATTTCTTACCCCTCTGCAGCCCTTCTTACTAACATGGCAAGTTGCTATTTCTAGCACTTTGCATATATATAATTACAAGCCACAAAGACTCAAGAATCATGCCTCATTTTCTTCCATATATGTTCCCCTGTTACCAAGTCACTTAAGTCACACTGGAATTACTCAAAAATGGGCATTCTCTCACAATTGCAGCCTCTCCTGTGACTGTGTCACCAGAGCTGCTCTTCCCCAACTTCCCCTGGCTATCCCTATGTCTCTAGTCCTTTCCATTCTCATTTCCCTACACATTTAGGCTTAGGCATTTACCTTACTTCATCTACCTCACTTTGTTAATTCTTCAATCTCTAGTATGAAAACAATGAATGATAGCTAGGTGTGGTGGCTTACACCTATAATCCCAGCATTCGGGAGGCTCAGGCAGGAGGATCACCGGGAGTTTGAGGCCAGCCTGAATTACATAGCAAGACAATGTCGCAAAACCCCAAAACAACATAAAACAAAATAACGAGTTACGTACTTTATCCTTTATGCTGTGTCCTATTTCTCCCTACACTGTGAATGAAATGGAACTCCACAATCTAATTATATTCTAATTTTTTTGTTCCCTGAATCAGGACATTCCAAATGTAAAATTTAGGTGTCAGTTTTTTTGCTGAGCAAAGAAAACACCTGTATATTTTTTGGAGTTTGACTATAGGGATTGAATTGAAGATAAAATTGATTATTTATATGAATAGCTTGAATAAATGAATTTATTTTATTTTTAATTAAAATCCTCTGCACATTTTACGAAGAAAATTATCTCATATAAGTCACATAGTAAAGAACACTTTAGTATTTGAATAATAATAATACATCAAAATAAGAATTTTTTTCTGAGGTCTTTTTATGTATAAGAAGATTCCTACAATCTCTTTCCAAAAGTAAATAAACATATAAGTCAGTCAAGTTTTGCTTTAATGATACTAAAAGAATAATATCTTTTTTTTTTTTTTTTTTTTTTTTTTTTTTGGTACCGGGGATCAAACTCCGGACCTTGTGCTTGAGAGGCAGGCGCCGGAACCACTGAGCTAAATCCCTGGCCCTTAATATCTTACCCAGTGCAAATTTTGTGTTTTATAAAGTAAATTTCCTGGGTCATAGAGAAACTATGTTTTCTTTTAAGCCACAAAAATGTTTTATTTTTTAAATACTTATAGTAAACAAGCTGAAGTTTAAAGTAACATATAAAATTAGAGAACAAAAAAGTCATTATTACATTTGTTTCATCATATAATTTTGAAGAATTGCCAAACTATACTACAATTAATATATCATGTAAGTCAATAATAATATTAGTCTATGTTCTTTGAGTACATGAGAGTTGTACAATTTCCATCAGTGATGAAGAATGTGAAAAAATCATAAGTATGCTTTCAAAGAGGATAAAAAGTTAATTTTTAAACATTCACTAATAGTTCATTGATGCGTAACAAGATTTGATTACATATTTAAGTATAACCTACTTTGAACATCTGAGTTTATAAGAAGTATGATGCAAAATTATAGATGACAGTAAAGTAACTTAAATTTTAGTTATTTACTAATTTTTGATATATGTATTTCATATATTAAGTATGATACTGAATATAAAATGAATGTCCCTTCTACAGTTCAGAATAAGGTTAACCTACAAAATTCTATCATATGACATTGTTGAATGCCATAAAAGAAACATTGTAAGTGAAATACATTTGCCTTTCCAGATTAATGAGGACTTTGAGTTAAAAATTATACAAAATTACATCTAATATAAGTGTGTCTCTAAACATGGCTCAGTGATTCTACACACCACAACCTCTTGGAGTGGTTATACAGTCCTAGGTCGGGATGAAGACTACAGACTCAGACTCCTCAGGCCCCCATGATACTGCTCTACACTAAACACAAGCAATTCTTGTGCAAACCAGACCCTGAGATTTTATTTTTTTTCTTATTTTCTTTCTTTCTTAAAAGCCTTATGTGAGAAAAATAACTACTTAGTTGTTTACCAGTTCCTTGAGTAAAGAATATAATTATGTGATATAGCCTCATCTTTTGAGTTAGCATATAGAGAGATCTCATTCATATTAATAGAGACTAAGCAGAATTTTATTTAAAGGAAATTTTCCTCATATAGACTCTGTTAACGTGTATAAAAATTAAAGTACCACTTAATTTATTAAACACATATCATATGCTCAATATAATAGTTCATGTTGTATCTTATTTCATTTTCAAATATGTGTGAGGTCCACACTATTAACATCAAACTAACAGGTATAGAAAGTAGAATGTTCACATAAATTGAATATTGTTTTCTCTCTCTTGGTGTACCTCTGGTGCTAGTGTCTCTGTCTTTCTTACTTAGATAGAGACTTCTATGCCTATTAGAAAACAAAAAAATCAAAATAACAATACCAAAAATTTTCCCAAGAAGTCTTTCTGGTCTACTCCTGCCCAGTGCACCTCCTCTGATATTCCTAACATGAACATTACTCATATATCCATGAATGGGAAGGTAGCATTGTTAATATCTGCATTTATGCCTGTTTCTTCCAGAGATTATGAAATCTTTCTGGACAATAATTAATCGTAATTTACCTTATTGATTCTTAACCTGGTGAAATACTTAATAAATGAATGTAAAGTAATATATGCTTAATTTTGAAACACTCTGAGATATGTATGAATCAAAGTATCACTTAGTATTGTTAATTTAAAACATACACTCAAGGAAAAAAATATATCCACCACCTTCTAAACAATGAAAAAAACACATCAGTACCGTACATTGAAAGACATAAAACATTTCCAAAAATATTTACTAGGCTTTTTGTTGTTGTCACTAAAGTACTTTTTTAAAAGTAAAATATCATATCTTCCCAGGGGAGCTACTTTGTGGTCCCCTTTGTTTTTCCATCAAGAGACAATGGTTGTGAACTAAAATTAAAATTATTATACTTGCACATGAAATTGAAGTATTTCTTTAAAAAGTACAAAAAATAGTTTTCATCTGGAATATGTCATGGGTTTTGAATAGCTCAAAAATTTTTTTGTGTGTATACTGGGCATGGTGATGCATACCTCTAATCCCAATACTGGTGGAGGCTCGGCAGGAGCTCAGCCTGAGTAATATAGGTATTTAGCAAGACCTTGTTTTAAAAATTAAAAATAAAAAAAGGCTGAGGATGTGTCTCAGTGCAGAGGATCTGGGTTAAACCCTCAGTATGGAAAAAAAATGTATATATTTGGTATCTTTCTGTTATGGCTTGTCTGTAAATGTACCCTCAAAGCCTCATGCAGTCATAGGTGGGGCTTTTTCAGAGGTGGCTGGATTTAGAGTGTGTGATGCTGGGATCAAGAGCATAGGGTTACTAAATTAGTCTTCTGTTTGGTTTGACATAATTCTGGAAGTGGATAATGGGAAGGCCCTCCCTAGGTGTGAGTGTTACCCAACCTAAGGGTGAATAGCCTGGATAAAAGATAAGGGATAGAAAGAGGGCTGTTATGGTCACTTGCTGATTGCTAATTCACTGCTTTGCTGCCTTCTGTCTGCCATGAACTGTTTCTCCTCTGCGATGTCCCTCTCCGATGACACCCTGCCTTGGAGCCAGTCAACTATGAAATGAAACCTCTACAAACTTTGAGCTACAATAAACTTTTCCTCCTTTAACTGTGGATGACAGGTATTTTGTCTCAGCAATGAGAAAAGAAGCTAAGATACCTTCTATTCATAAATAACCTCTTGGTATATAAAAGTCAAATAGGAAAATACGTATTAGTAAATATTTTCCTGTGTTAAATGGCAGGCACTAAAAGTGGCATACCTAGAATTCTACTGGGATATAAAATCCTTAAAGGCTTACTAAAAAGAATTTTACTTCCTAATTTATGTAATGCTTTCATTTTAAAATATTTTTTTAACTCATAAATTTTGACTAATTTAATTGAAGCTTTTTTAAAACTAAAATTTGAAGTTATGGTATTCTTCCATGATTTCAAACTTAAAACATTCCTTTTCTTCAATAAAGAAATACCTATTACCATATACATGTCATTAAATTACAGTAGCCAAAGTTTGTTTCTTACTAGAACAATATGCAATCTGAATTTAACAGTGAATACAAATCACAAATCCCATTACATAATTACAAATCCAATTAGAAAAACTACAGTCCCTTTCAATCTTGAAAATGTTCCCAACCAGTGTCAAAATGGACACTGATGTCATATGCATAGGTGTGTATGACAATAAAGCTTAACCTCAAAGGGGAATTACATGAGTTTTTTTTTTTTTCTTCAAAAAGATCTTGTACATTATCATCTTTTGTCTTAAAAGAAAAACAAATGATGTATGTGCCATAGGTTTATCATCATTGGCATAGGAGATTTTCAAAATTATGGAAATACTGTATATGCAAATAATATATTCTTACATTCATCAACTGGAAGACTTTTAGAAACATGAACATTCAAATGTTAATGCCTGCAATAGCTCTTTCTTGTTGGAAAATAAAATTAGCTACACCATCTCTACACTTAACAGTTATCAATTTGGAAATCTTATTGACATTTTAAACTATCTTTTCAGGCACTATATTAAAATTTCTTAGAATGTGCTTCCAGAGGAGGATACTTTGTCATTAAAATCATCGGATCTATTCACAAAAATAGATGAATAAGTCCTAGGTTCAAATGCTGGTGAAAATTAAAATTAATCATGATACTCCATAGAAAATATGTGGAGTTCTAATGCTCAAGTTTTACCATTAGGCATAGAAGAAAAAAAGAGAAACATTAAAACTTCTTTTTTTAAAAAGTATTGTGCTCACTAATGTTAAAATTAATATTTCTTCCTTAACTAGCTTAAAAGCATGCCCGTATTAAAGTATTTTAAAAGATTGCATCCTTTTTCTCTGTCAACAACACATTTTTCATATTGTCCTGAAAACATAATGTTCTGAACAAATCAATTGTACAAAAAGAATTGAAACATTCAATTTTGTAGTGGCCCAGGGAAATAGGAGCATAACAAATGGAAATTAATAGCCTATGATCTAATTTCCTATGTATCAAATTGTAATACTCTAGTTTAAATAGTCATGTTTTATTAAATTTGTAATCATTTAACCCATTAAGATCTACTGCGTGAGCTCTCTGAATTCTGAAGACAAGGCTGAAGCAGCTGCACAGCCCCAGGTATTGTTTCAATTTCCTAACAGGGTAAATACAGAATACATGCAATCACAACGCCTGACAAACCTCTTGCATAGTAGAAGTGCCAACATTGTGTTATGTTAGATCAACTAAAGAAGTAGGAGCCAAAAAGTTTTATTCTCTGTTCACTGCATTGCTCAGAGCAGAGCATATAACCTTTCTTAATATCACTTGAGTTCATGACTGATTTAATCATATAATGAAAGGTGAATAAACATATTAATAGCTCTGGATATGAATAGAAAATACATTACCTAAGGAAAAATGAATATGAAAGCATGTTTCTGTAGATAAATTTTGAAGTATTTAGTATTTTGAATCTCTTCCATATTTCAGAGTACTCTCCTCATTGTCTGAAACTTGATGGTAATTTGCTTTAGGTTCTTCAACACTTCTCATCACTACACATAAGTAGTTTGAGAAAAGATTCCAAGCCACAGCAGAAATTGTGGGGACAGAAGTCCTGGGCTTGCTTAGAGAGTAGTATGTTTTTGTTTTAGCTTCATTTATTTTCTTAGTATTAGTACATGTTTGCAGTATATATTGTTTATATTTCTTGTGTGAAGTTGGTACATGTAACATAACACATCTTAATTTTTTTTTATTCCCTTTCCCTCTCCTCCCTACCTTTCCTTCCATCTCTGATCCCTTTCCCATTTGAGAAAGATCATCATTATGTTTTAAAGCAGAGTTCCCTAAGAGAGTGTGTGAACTGTATTTGAATTCATTTGAAATCTACAATGTGCTAGAGAATGTGCCCACCTTATCTCTTTTAATCTTCAAACAAATGAAAAGAGATGATGGGATTTTGTGTAATTTTACAGATGTCCAAATCAAAACAGAAAATGTGTAAATATTGTTTGAGTTCTGAATTAGGACCCTCAAATTCATACTCTTTCATTCAAATTGCAGTTCACTTTACAATTGACAATAATTTTTTTATATTGAAGTAATTCCAATGAAAAACTTTTTAGTTCATAGTAATAAATTAATTATACTATTGTACCATAACAAAGTCTGACATACATTGATAGTTTTTACTCAAGGAAAAAAATCCATCAAAGAAATTCTATGATCTAGTGCTAAATAATCAAATGAAAAGATGTATTATGGTTTCTAAAATAATTTTTTCCTGATGGACAAATGGAACTAGCTTAAAAAGATGTGGTTGTTCTTTCCTAATAATGGTACAGCTGCTCCTAACTTTAGAAAACTTGTTATTTATTGATATATTTATTTCCTTTTGCTTAAAAATGATTGTTAATTGCAAAAAGTATTTTAATATTCACATAACAACAAAGACAGAATAAAGTTAACAAATGGGGGAAAATATGATCTTTAGTAAAAACAGTTAATAGTAATACATTTATAAAACATTGTATAATTTTCAAGTTTCTTTCATACACACTATATCACTTAGCCCTAGAAAAGCCTTATGAGCTTGCCAGGGAAGATAAATTATTAACCCAATTTTATAGGTGAGCAAATTAAGGCTCAGAAAGATTAAGTGCCTTGTCCAATAATATACATAGTTTTTATAGTTTTTATATATATTATTAAAATCAAGTTTCTTTCTGGCTTTTCTGGTGTCTTTCAATACAATGATTTTACCATATGGGATAGGTTTACAAATTATTCCTTGGTTTTTACATTGGCTTTAATTTTAAAGTCATAAGTGAATGGCTCCCCTGAAATAATTCTTCACTTGATCTTAGCCAAAAGGCCAAGAAGCGATCCTGAAATAATTCTTTATAAGATCTTAAACTTCCTACACAGAAATTAGTATGCTCCTAATAACAAAATAGAAAACATAAACAAATGAACCAAAAAGGAAGCAGTTGTTTTATTTCTTGACGTGGTTAGAAAATATATGCATTCATTGCACTAAGAGTACCTGAATCTTACGATTAATTATACCACATTTTCTTAGATTGCAATAATAAAGAATATTTTCTAAGAATCATAGATATGTCCCATCACTTTAGCATGAATAATGATGAGCAGTTGTGAGCTCTGAGAATACCGCAAGATCACAGAGAATGCAGCTCAGAGGCTTATCATATAAATTAATGCAGTACCACATCTGCGAGCAAGACACAGAGAAATGAATTCAAATGAAGGGAAAGGAATTGCCAGGCATAATATTCTAAATTAAAGCAAAAATAGGCAATAATATTATTTTACTTTCCAATTTAAACTTTTGGAATTCCAGAAGTGGATTTGAGAATTTCATTTGCAATGATTCTTTACCTTATTAGATATCCTGCAGTAACTACATAAGAAGGACATTCAAGTAACAAAATTAATCCAAATCTATTCAGGCAATAAAATTGAAGATTAGTCAGCCACATTAATGTGTCCCTTCCTTCATTTAACTTAGATGGTATGATACAGGGTGCTTAGTATCGTTCAACAAATACATGATGACTCATGGTATCAAGGGTGGCTGGTGTTGCCATTTCTTCATTCTTATATTTGAAGTAGTATTTTTTCAAACTAATAAAATTAGTTTCAACCACATTTTTTGTAATGTACAATCTATTAAGCACTGAAAAATTGTTACTTGTTAGTATTATACACTGATATAGAAGTCAAAATATAAAAATCTTTAAAGACATTGGATATACAGGGTATCTCAGCTTTACCACTAATTTATTGTGCTGCCAATTTTTAGTCACATCGGCTCCACTGGTTACTTCCTTTCAACATGCTGAGAAATCACCAGAGAATAATATAGTTATCACAGTTATCACTTACCCACCATCATCTTTTAATATCCTATAGACCACGTTTATAAGCTTAACACAAATCATAGCATGCTACCATTTCCTCTAAGCCTGTATTTCCATACCACCCTGAGAGTCACAACTGTCTGGTTGAGTCTCCTGACAGATCAGATTTCAATCTCAAGTATTATAAAATAGAGTAGATTTTAGTACAGCTTTCCCCTTACTTATTTTCAGCTTTTAGATGAAGTGGGATACGTTCTGACCTGCTGTGACATAACATACATCAAGTTATTTTAAAATATGCAAGCATCCTGTATGTTGAGAACACAGCTTTATTGTCATGAGCTAAGAGATTCTGCCAACGTAAAGGCTATAAATACTATTGAATAATTTGTGTTCCAGCAAAAAAAAAAAAAAAAAAAAAAAAAAAAAAGCTACATGTTCCCTTTACCAAAACCAAAATAATTGACTCTGGCAGATGGTTTCTAAAGTTCAAATGAAAGTTACAAAACAATACCATCTAGTAATTAATTTAGTTACCTTTTAGAATCATATCGCTTTAATCAGAGCATTGAAAGTGAAAGGAAGTCAGTAAAAAAATCGAAGGTTTCATGTGAACAATACGGAGGCTCTTGTTAGGTCATGTTACATGCCAGATTACAACTGATCTTAAAATATTTTAGTCTAATATATTAGTCTTGACCTTTTATTAAAATCTTTTGATCATCGCAATGCAAGTTTTTTTAGCACTAGCAAAGCAGCTTCTTGAGAAAATATATATATAGTGCTTTAATTCTGACAGAAACCCCGGGAAACACTGTCAGGACATGAGATCCTTTCAGTTAGACATCAATACAGTTGTAGTTGCCACCTCCCATAACAAATTATCAAGCCTACAGTAAACTTCACCTGCCATCTAAAATAGCTGAATCCGTGAGTGCTCAAAAAATGATAGCAGCGCTCCAAGTTCTCTCCATGATTTACACTTCAAGGTACTTCATTTATTAGTATTCTGGTAAATCCTGGCAGAAAGAATTGCTATTAAAGCAAAAAAAAAAAAAAAAAAAAAGTGTGCTGCACAATATATTTGTTAAAACATTTGAATCTTAATTTGTATAGTCTGACAACTGAAAAAGACATGTAATGTTTTAAAATTCATTATTTTTTCCAGAGTAAATGTTATAGATAATAAAATTTAAAATATCTCATACATATATAACAAATTTCTTTGGGGACATGTTTAGTTTTTGATATATTTGTGACCTCATTTCAAAGTCTAATATTTCTATACATATTTCTTCAACATCACACTAATTTTTTATAAATAAATGTATGTTATGTTAACCATATTGAACATAGATTATTTGTAAAACATACTTCTCCCTGTGATCATGGATAATGTACATAACATTTTGTTGCCATTTATTTTCAGTTTCTAAACCTATAAAATAAAAGAATTGAAGTACATTTTCCTTATGGCCTCTTTCACCTTTAACATTTCAGATTTGAATATTTAAAAATAGTAATTGCTGCAAAGATTACAATAGCTAAGCTCTGGAAGCAGCACAGATTCCTATAAACAAAATAATGGATAAAATGGTATATATATGTGCCATATGGAATATTATTCAGCCACAAAGAAGAATTAAATCATGCCATTTGCAGAAAAAATGAATGGAAATTGGCACTGTGATGTTAAGTGAAATAAGTCAGACAGCCAGTTAAACATATAGCATCTCTTATACAGATAATCTAACATATAAGTAAATTAAAGAATAAAATAAAGCAGAGAAGGTAGGAAAATAAGAGGCAGATAATTTTGGGATGGAGAAGGGGATATAAAGAAGGGAAGAGGGAATGGTGAGTGCAAGGAAGAAAGTAAAGGGATCAAAATGATACACCAATCCCCCCAAATGAATGTTAATATTATGAATTACAAACATACACCGATATAAATAGATAAATAAATGGTTTTAAAAGATCAGTAGAATAAATTCAAAGCACATATATCAGTGAAGCTCACATGTTTACTTTTATTTTTCCATTTAATTTTAAAAATCAATGTAATTAAGCTCATTTTCTTTCACATGTATGACATTACTGGTTTTCCACTGAGGATGACTTTGTCCTCCAGTGGTTATCTGGAGTTCTTGAGATATTTTTGAATATCAAAATAGGATTTGCACAGATTTTATTGCTATCACTCTTAAACTCTTCACTATAAGTGTGGGAATTTTAAACTATCAAGAGCTGAAGAAATTAATTAGACCAAACCTGTTTTTCAGAAGAGGAAGAAACTTTCACTAGTAGCTGACATTTGGTAGTGTCTAGAGTGGTTTTTACTATAACTTAGAAGCAGGTGCAGTTGCCATTATTGGCATTTAATAGGTGGAATCTGGTGATTCTGCCAGGAAATCCAACAGAGGCCAGGACAGACATTGGCCAGCTCATGATAGTGAGACTGCAGTTCTCAGGTTCACAAACGCTAGTAGTTGAAAAATCCTTCTTGCTTTTATATACTTCCTTTTGAGATAAATATAAAAGTCTAAGATTGAGTAATATTAATATCAACACAACATATTGGAGAGAAAGCAAAAAACATTATCTTTGAATTTTCAAATCTCTACCTGAAAATTTCAATCTGTTATTTTAGCTTTTTTAAATTTACCTAGTAGTTAACGTTATTTTTGTATGTCTTAGCTATTTTTTTAAATGGTGTAATTGTTTCAAAGTAAAAATGACATCCGCTTTTATAAAGTAATCATTCTTGGGAGAAAAAGTTTAAAGTAGTTTTATTTTAAACATTTTCTAAGGTAAATTGATATGAATATTTCACTTTTGGAAAATGGGAACTAAGAAATACACTATCACCTATACAATATGTATTTATTGAGTACCTGATGCATGCCAAAATGATGTGAAAGAATAAAACATATGAATAATTGAGCATTAGAGAAGGAAACATTTGTATGAAGGTCTAAGAAAAAGTGAACTTCACTTTTATATGAGAAAATCTAAGTGTTTTTAGATGAAAAGTAATGAGTGTAAGAGATAGTGATAGAAAAATGGGGTCAGAGAGAAATGCAGGAGCCAAAATCATATAGGACGCAGTGAGCCACATAATAAAAACCATTAGAATGCTTTAAGCAGGTAAAGGTCAGAAATAATTTCTCTCTCTTCTCTCCCACATTTTTTGGCTTTTCTCTCCTTCTTTCTTTCCTGCCTTCCTCCTTCTTTTTCTCTTTCCATTTTTCCTTCCTCCCTTCCTCCCTCCCTTTCTTTCTTCTTTTGTTCTTTCATCCTTTTAAATATTTCTGGCTGCTAAGAAGATAATATATTGAAGAAATGGGAAATGATAATAACCAGGACTTGGTCAGTTGTGCTGATAATGAGAAAATGAAAAGCAATTATTAGGCCCTACATGTAGTATAAATGTTAAGCCTAGTAGATCAGATATAAGAGTTAAGGGAGAGTATGGCTTTTATATTTTTGGCCTGAGCAAAAAGATAAGTAGTACTGGATGTCACACATAAGAAGAAAGTGAGGGTCAAGATGTTTTGGTTTTGTTTCTCTTCTTTAGTGAAGAAAAGCAATCTGTGAAGAAAGCTCCCCCGCCTCCATCCCAGGCTCCTAGGGCAGTTCATGAAGCTGAGCCGGTCCCAGCACCTGGAAGGAAGCTCCCCAGCTGCCATCCCAAGCTCCTAGGGTAGAGAAGGTGAGCGGTGGAGGCGCCAGAAGAACCACGCCCCCTGTGGAAATGAGAAGACACATAAACAAGCCTCAAAAACAGACTTCCAGATCATCTACACAAACCCCAAAGGGAAATGATATGGAACACTATGATACTCAACCACCTGGACTCTCTGAACTGGCAACAAAAGAGAATCCGGGAAAAATGAAATCAGAAATAATTACTCAGATAACAGCAAAGATTTTGTTCATGGTGCAAGACATGATTAATAAATCTAGAGAGGACACAGATAAAAAAAATAGAGGATCTGAGGAACATGATGGAATCCCAACATAGGAAACAAATGGAATCCATAAAACAGATACAAATAGATTTCCAAGAGATTAAAAACTCCATTGAAAGTCTGCACAGCAGAATGAACCAATGTGAGGATAGAATTTCACATATAGAAGATAAGATTGCAATTAGTGAGGAGGAAAAGAAAAATTACTTTAAAATTGTAAGGGAACATGAGAAATCAATCCAGCAGCTGCTAGATGATGCAAAGAAGAATAACATAAGACTGATTAGAGTCAATGAAGAAACAGGAGAGAGTGCAGATGACATAAAAAAACTCTTCACAGAGGTGATGGCAGAAAACTTCCCAAGGAGGGGAAAAGAACTTGACATACAGATAAGTGAGGCATATAGGAATTCAGCTAGCCTTAATCAAAAAAAATATACACATAGGCATAAAATAGTTAGGATTCCAGAAATCCAACAGAAGAACAAAATTCTACAAGCAGTGATAGAAAAGAAACAAATTGTATACAAAGGAAAGCCCATCAGAATCACAGAAGACTTCTCAATGCAAACACTCAAGGCAAGAAAAGCTTGGAGTGATGTATTTCAAGCCCTAAAGGAAAACAGCCTCCAGCCCAGATTGATGTACCCTGCAAAATTATCTTTCAAAACTGGTGGAGAAATAAGATACTTTCATGATAAAGAGCACCTCAGGAACTTCATGAATACCAAGCCAGCACTGCAAAAATTTTAGACAATACCCTAGATAAAGACAATGAGGATGACAACCCCAGGAAACTCAGTAGAATGAATCCATTGGATGTGACAAATTAAAGGCAAAGGGGGAGAATCCAACAAAAAGAAAAAGTCATGACAAGGCTTTTAAAACTTTTGACTTCATCTCCCTAATGAGTGTATAATTCATTCTTACTATTGTACTGATTAGTATTTTTCTGATTCTATAGTTGCACATCATTCCTTACTGGCTATTTATCATCTTCTTATGTCTACATTTTAATTGGGTTGACTATTAATGAGCTCTAAGAATTATTTATATATTCTGGTCATAGGTTATATGCATTGTAAATATGGTCTGTTTAAGGACTACTTTTCATTTTAATGATGTCATTTAAAGTTCTAAATTTGGATGGAATCTCATTTATCAATTTTTTTCTTTTATACATCATGAATTTTGTATCCTAGGTAGTCCTTGCCTACCCTGAATTCATAAATATTTTCCCTTATAATTTCTTCTTAAAGTTTTATACTTTTAGGCTTTCTTATTTAGGTTCATAGATCCCTTCAGGTTATTTTCATGTATGGAAAAAAAGGGTTGAGGTTAATATATGGATACCAGGTGTTCTAGTGCCGTTTGCTAAAATCACTATCTCTTCCTCGGCTCTTGAGTCAAGTTTATATTCTATAAAATGTTAATGTTAAATAATCTTTCAAAACTCAGTGGACCATATATGTGTGGTTCTATTTCTAGATTCTCTGTTTTATTCAAATGATCTATATGTCTTTCCTTACACCAACACTGCCTTGATTACTGTAGCTTTAGAAGTCTTAAAATTACATACTAAACATCTTCCAACACTTTTTTTTAAACTTTTCTAGGTCCTTTGTACTCCTACATAACTTTTAAATTTTAATATCCAATTCTTCATTTATAGCAAGTATACACAGACCTGCATTTTTATATATAACTTGTGTTTTCTAATCCTACTAAATTCAAGTACAAGTTCTAGGGGCTCCTAGAGATTTCTTAGTATTTTCTCTGTAGATGATCATTTCATCTACATATAAAGATTTTGCTTCTGCCATGCCAGTCCTATCCTAGTTGTATCATTTTATTGCCAGGCTATTTTGGTGGGGACTAGGTTTCAAAGTTTAATGGACAGATAAAGAGTAAGCATATCTGCCCTTGTTCCCCACCTTAAGGAGAAAGCATTGTATCTTCTCCATTTATATAAGGCATTCTCACTGGAAGTATGGAGTACATGTATCTAATCTGTTGAGAAGCTTCTGTTCTACTTCTAGGCTCCTGATAGCTTTGACCGTGAACAGCTGTAGAATTTAGTCCAATACTTTTTGTCCAACTAGAGACAGGATCATATGGCTTTTTCCTTTCCTCTGTTAAAATGATGACTTTTGGGGGTGGATCTTCCAATGCTGAACCAACACTGCCATACCTATAACAAAACCACTTTCTACATACTGCCAGATATGACTTGTAAGAGTTTGTTTTGTTAAACAAATTTCTATCTATGTTCATACTTTTTCTTCTATTATCTTTATCCAGTTTTAGGATTAGCACAATGTTGATTTCCTAAAATGAGGGGAGAAGTGTTCCTTCTTTTTTCTGCTTTAATTGTTTGATATAATTTATCAGTTAAAATATTTATGAGCCTGCTGTTGTCATATAGGTAAGTTTTCAAGCTAGGAATATGCTTTCTTTGATAGGTGCTATTCAAATTTTATATTTCCTCCAGAGTTAGTTTCATTAATTTGTCTTCCAAGGTACTTTTTAGAAGTTGTCAAACTTATTTCAAAACAGATTTTTGTAATATACTTTCTATATCCTTTTAAATTCTGTAAAATCTGTGGTAACGTCTCCTAGATCTTGATATTATAATTTAAAAAATGTATAACTGATATTGTATAACAGGAAGAAAAGATCTAAAAGAGCAGGGAAATTGGGAGGGGTAGGGGAAGTTATAAAAGAGAAAGGAAAAAATATGAGAAGAGGAAAAAAATGGAAACAAGGTCTTTGCAAATAGGGAAGGGTGGAGGGGTTGAAGGGAGGGCAAGGGAAGGGGAAAAAAGTAAGAACCAAGAGACTCATGTAATGGTACAAGATCCCAATGATGAATATAACTGTATTGTATACCGAAAATGTACCAATAAATTTAGTAGGGGGGGAGCTTTGAGAATGACAAAATTTCTGTATTTTTCCTGTGACATCAATGAGTAGTTATATTGGGTAGCAATAATATCATAAGTCATAGCTCAGTGACTTCAACATAACATATAATAAAATTATTCTGAATGTTGGGCATTGATGGCTAGGCTACCCACTATAAAAGTCACAGTGGGTACAGATATCTTCTATACTTGTATTTGCCTTTCATAGTTCATAGTTTCCTTCTCAAGGGCAACATGTTATCATATGGTGTATTCTGGATCAACATCTTAGAAGAGTTAAATAAAGGAAAAGGGGGAATTGTTCTTTGAGAAGCTTGACCCACTAGTATTCATTTGTGCCACACTGGTAGGGTCAATCTGCAGTCAGTCAGTGCAGTGTAGTCTTATAGTTGGAAGCAATGTTGCTAAAGCATAGAAAGGACGGATATTAGGTTGACTACCTGTCATGTCTTCCACACCATGGAAGTAACTACTAAAGATGGCAGTGCGAATTATTCAAATAAAGATTCAGGAGGAGTGGTTGTCATATTTGTTCCCTGTCACATTCCTTTAGGAAGAACAACTATGTTACATTGCTTTGCCTGAAGCTAAAGACAGTCATGATGTCTCTCCTTTGTTCTCTATTAACTGTATATTTTCTGTTTTAAGTCCCTTGTTCAAAAAGTATTCCATTTGTTTTACCTATATAGCTAAAATGAGGATTAGATTTTTATCTAAAGTTTTCAACTTAAAATTTATCTTTATTTTATGATAAAGGGAAATTCATAGGCCAAAAATCCATACAGAACCCTGCATCTTTCTTTTACCCCAACCGGCTGAGAAATTCTTCTTCCACATATTTCCTGCTAGGAATGTAAGTTTGTTCAGGGACTAATCTACATGGTGATGCATATGCCTAACTGAATTATTAATAATCAGGAAATAAAGTCAAAACAGTCTCTCAATCTGCATCAGAGAAACAAGAAAAAGCAAGGACTTTTTCTTCTCATTTGTCATTCAACTTGTACATTACATAAATAGTTAATATTTAATGGCTTCAATTCTACTGAAACATGAATAACAAAACAGGCACATGTAAATATTAAGTAATTGTATCAGAAATATTTTTATCTAAATATAATTGTAACTTTATTAATTTTTTTGGTACCGGGAATCTAACCTGGAACCCTGCGCTTGCAAGGCAAGGGCCAGAACCACTGAGCTAAATCCCCGGCCCCTCATTTTAACTTTTAAAATCAAAGAATAGCTCAACAGAAGAATTTGAGCATAATATAAATAAGAAAGTAAATATAATTCAGTAGTAAAAACAGATGTTCAAACGTTTTCTCATTTTAGATACATAAGGTATATTTATTTTACACATTGTATTTTACTGTCTCAATCACAACCAATATGTTCCTGAAGTTAAATCCAATTTTGATCCTTTCTAAACGCCTTTTAAATTTACTTTTATATCACACAATATGAAACTTGATTAAGTAATAATCAACTCGATATATAAATCTGCTGGGTTGTCTCAAAACTACAAACTTCTTCAAAGATTTATGCCATTGAATATTTTTGCTCATATGTCCTTCATATAAAGGTAAATGTTTATAGATATGTAAGTCTAGGTAAATGTTTATAAATATGTGAAGGTAAGTGTAAATGTTTATAAATGTTTAGAAATATGTAAAGCTAACACATAGCTCCCAGGTCTACATATGAACAAATTCCTTTGCCTATATTTTTAATTTGGTAAATTTTCAATCTGTTATCTGATTAATAAAGGTGCACTGATGTTGATACCACTTACATGCCCTTTGTTACCCCACACCTGGGAATATCTCTTGTAGCTGGCTTTCTCTTCAAGTCTCTCATCTTCATTTTACTAGGCTTTTAAAAATCTTGATTTTTAGGAGGTTTTCATACATTTGGGATTTGTTTTTATTGTACATACCCACATATCTTACTCTATAAATTGCCCTTTCACTCTTTTGTGACCTTAAATGACACCCCTATTTTTAATATTATTTTTTCTTTTAGGTTAGCACTTTTTATAACATTTTAAAGAATTCTTTGCCTTCTCCAATATTACAAACATGTTTTCTTATACAAGTAAACCTGTTAGGAGAGTTACTGCACATTGCATGTAGTGAATAAATAACCATTGAGTTCAATTGCAAAACTACATTTTGAAACCACATGTAACTTGTGAACAAATTAACAGAACATGGAAGACTTTTATAGTGCAATAGAAGGCATCTATGTTCATGAGAGACTATGATTATGAGAATATATAACTTTCTGATGTAAATCTGAGATAAGTAATAAAGGTGATCAGTTATTCAACACTAAACTTATACCAGTCATTATGAAATACTTTACATTCATTATCCCACATAATTTAAGGAAGAGTAGTATCATAACCTAGTATTTGCAATTAAGAAAACTAAAGTATAAAAAATATAACACTTTCAGTCCAAGGTTTTGTAGATTTTGACAGTCTAATTCTAGAAATGGAGTCTCCAACCTGAGAGATGACCTACTTGTGAGCATGAGCCACCTCAATAGTAGAGACATATATACAGGGCTTTCCTTGAATCAAAGCCACTTGGGATTATTGTTTTGTACTAGACACATTATTTTATCCACATCAGGCTAAGTTATATGCAAGAAATTAAATAAAGTGTCTTTTGCTATGCTTATTTTGGAAAAATTAGTATCATAACGCTCCCCTTTTTTCAATGCCTGGAAGCTGAAAGTTTAGAATTGTGTATAATGCTTCTAAATTTAATTGGAAAAACTATTTTCTGAAATAAAGTAGAAATTTATTACAATAGAATCACAAATCAAATCGATAAAACTCATTTGAGAGGTTACTTGAACTACATTAGATATCATTTATTGATTTTTAACAAGACACTTATAATAGGAAGCAGTAAAATAATTGTATGAATGAACTTTACTGAGTAAAAAATCAAATGAAATGAAGGCATATTTTGTGCATTTGTATTACTCTGAGTGTGGACTAATAGCTTTTGCAAAATTCCTTTTGGGTTGATTAATATAATGTGCCTATTCATTGTTACCATTTCTTTAGGAACAATATTCACCAACACACACATATTGAAATATTAATACTAATTAGTAACAATATTGTAGCTCTTTTTAAATAATGTCTGGGAATTTGTTTGTTAAATATATAAATATTTCTATTATTTTGGTATTTTATATAAACATTTTTATCCTTTCTTATAATGTAAGTTATTTTTAATGGTAAATATTTGAGCCTTATTTAAAGTTAAATCAGATGGGTTTGGGTAGCAAATAACACAAAACTATAAAATTATAAAAGAGAAACTTGCAGTTGCTACAAATGCAAAAGTTATTTCAGTTTGAGATAAGCTGTCTTATTCTCTGAGAATATAAACATAGTTGATGCTATGAAGATGATGAAGAAGGAAAAAGAAATATTGAGATGTGCATTTTTATATCAACTCACAAATATGATTCTTTCTCTTTGGAATTCAAGTTGATAATTTTTATTCAAGTTGGCTTTAACCCACTGAAAAATAGCTAGTTGATATAAGTACTGTAAAAACCAAAGATGTTTCCTCCGTAAATCAAGATAAATTTTAAATGTCAAAGATAAAAAATAAGAGAACTGCAACCAGTCCTTTGGTTCATCGAGTTCCTTGTTTAAATATATATACTTAACTCCCCAAAGATCTTAGCACAGAAATATAGCAGACTAGATCTCATTATTCTTGACCTTTCAATTCCTTTAACACCACTGACTTCATCTTGTCTAAAAGTATCAGAGTATAGTTTCTTCCTCTTCCCAAATTAGAAAATCCCTTCTCCTTGCTCCCTATTATCTCATTGCAGTCACCTTAATAGAGACTCCAAGGTATAGCACCTCTGCACCTCCTGGAGTTTCAGTCCTGCCTGTGCATTGCCCAAAACATGGCTTCAGCTATCTCACATTCTTCTAAGAATTTCAAAGCCTACCCCACATACTCATTTGTGTATGGACTCTGTGTGTCTACATATGTACTCTTAATTAGTTTTTGAATTTCTTGAAGTAAGGAATGAATAGAAACTGCAAGAAACAATTTTTGCCAATAATGAAGTTTAAAAATGTAAATTGAATTTTTAGTGTTATACTTATTTATTAGAAAGAAGACTCTAAAGCCTAGTTGATGAAGACAAATTATGTTTTAATTCATTATTCTTATTCTCTTAATTAAAATGTCAGTGTCACATTGTATTTGTGCCTGAAAGTAACTTCTACACGTTTTACAATGTTTCTTAATATTTTTCTATATCTTTCACAAGTTTTCTTTTTTAAAATTTTTCTTCTTATTGCACATATATATGAATATATCTTAAATATTTTACTGAGATTTTCACGAGAAAAACTAACTCAAAATTGATGATCTCAATCAAGTTTAAAATGTTGAAAATATATTCATTTGGATACAATTCATCCTAAAATTAAACATACTTCTATTTATTGTGCAAAAATCCACAAAACCAGAAAAAGACATACCAAAAAATGAACTTGAGTTTTAGTTACAGAATCCCACATTTATCTTTGTTGGAAATGATTTGAGAAGTGTTTATGAGATATGGATGAAATATTGTACCCTCTATATCATGTAGCTTTACAAGCCAGCTATGATTTAAAAAAAAAACTTACTCTTCTCACACTGTGTTGTTATGAATTCCAAATTTATGCATGATGAATCTTTATTGAAAATGTAACTCTGATAGGTTATCTTTTCCAGGGTAATTAAATCATATGATTTATTTTTACCATACTGATATTTCTTTCTAAAGTATTTGTGTTTCTTATATTCAAGATTTCTCATGAAAATTAGAGTTTCTATATTTTCCAGATATGTGAAATTTGTCAGGTGGAGGCCATTTACTGCCTGAGACAGTAAATATTAAATTAATATTCACACTTCAAGCTTCAAATATTAAGAAACTTTTATAACATGTACCATTATTATCAAAAGGGAAAATGTGAAAAAACCTGGATGTTTTAACAGCATTATGTATTTAAGAAGGAAAATTAATCTGTAAAGTTTGATAGCTAATTTTTTAAAAAATCTGGTATTGCGTGACCACCAATTTCTGATTGAATTAATAAAGAAATCAATCAGCCCCAGATCTTTTCATTAACTTTTTTGTATAAGCACAAAGTATATTATTTATATTGACTTTAAATACTTGGTTATGTCTATAAAATTGAAATTAGTTCAATAATATTTTAACAGAAGTCCTCTTTATCAGCAGGGTATGTTTTGTAAGACTCTCAGTGAATGCCTAAATTGCACCGGGTTCCAAACTCTGTGGATATTTATTTTTCTTATTTACATAGCTATGGTAAAGTTTAACTCATAAATTAATCACAGACACTATAAATGAAATGATGGTAAAATAGGACAATTGTGACAATATAGTATAATAAATGCTATGTGAATGTGATTTTTTTTCTCAAAACACCTTACTGTAGGGTATGTGTAGGTTTGGTACTCCACTGTTGGCTCCAGCTAACTCAAACTGTAGAAAGTGAAACTGAGGTTAAGGGGAAACTACCCTAATACAGTTTAGAGCTGAATAGTAAATACCTATTCTATCCAAATTTAGTGGAAAATATTGTTTACTCTAATGAATAGATATTTGAAATGAAACTATATGCAGGAGTACTTATACCAAGTTGTGATACAAACTGAACAAAGATGGAAATCTTTATCTTTGCCACATAGCTTTCATATATTCTGTAGTTTCTAGTCTTAATGGTGACATTATATATACAACAGACACTCCCAAATTTATGTTACTTTACTAAGAAACTAGTAAGAGAAATATTCTTCTAAAAATCAAAGAAGATTAATGTAAATATATCAGCCAGTAATAAATAGAAGGGAAAAAACATCGTTTAGAAAAATATATATATCCAGGTCAATGTGTCAATGTTATTTGAAACCAATCAGTCTTAAAATAATTTCTTTCTTTTAGAAGGTTATATAAATGTCAGCTGTGTTGGTATAATATGTTTATAAGCAAACCAAATTTGGGGGCTAAAGTAGATTCATTTTATAATGTATTTATATATGAATCTTAAATAAGATTCAATAAGCAAACAGATGGCTCTGCAGGTGGTCATGTCTTTATAACTAAAGCTATTTAGGAAGGAGCATGTGCTAGTGACTTGAAGCAATGGTGGACATGTACAGCTGTTCTAAGAATTCTCCAGTCTACTGAGCTGACATCTTCTGTCAATCATTTCTTCACAATTATGTCTCCAATTTTCCCAACATTTCACATTCTCTGAACAGCTCATCTCTACACCCTTAACAGGTGTACATGACATGTGTGAAAAAGGTTAGAGATTGTCATAGTTTGGAAGAATGCAGGATCTAATTGCTCACATAGAAAAAAAGAAGAGAATTGGTTCAGGAAAGAAATATGTTTTGATTAGATTTTCTACTTTCATCATAGGATTAGGATAAAATAAAATATTTAACATTTTCTTCTCAATTAACTAAAATGACCTATTCTCTCCTCTCGGGCGAAAATCACATCTCACAAAATGGTCAAAATTTCAGCAGTACTTCACATCTTATTAATTACTTTTTGTATAATTTAGTAACATGTTAAGTTTTGGAAAATTTCTCATTAGAAAAATCATACCTTTATTCCTCCTGTTATAGAAAATGTCTTTGAACCATCATTCTTTGCAAAAATCTTACAATTCTTGAAATCTGAGGAGTCGCAAATCCTGTTACTTATCCAGGTAATATTATCTATCTCATTCAAAGGAACAGCTGGAAAGATAACTGAGATTTTACAGATCATTATGCCTGAATAAGGATTTTAACAAGAATTGTAATTTCAGTGGAATTTCAGGCCTTCTACAAGGTATCAGTTTTTAAATTTAGTTACCAGAAAGAGGTCAGAACAGCTTGTTCAGTGACACCTCTTGAGGCCAGAGGTGTTAGTTACTGGCCCTGTAACCTGAATAAATGTAATAGTTGCATGATTCTCTCTTAAACTGAAAAAAAAATTACACTAATATCACCTCAGTACAGTGATTATACTGGCAATGGCAGAAACCTTTAAAGTAATGATAATTGCATCTAGAAAGAAAAGTATTCATATCATAATGCAATAAATTGAATTCTTTTTTTTCAATTAAGTTTATTGGTCCATTTTAGGTATACAACTCAGTTACACTCATCATTAGGATCTTGTACCTGTACATGAGTATCTTGGTTCTTATTTTTTCCCCTTCTCCTGCCCTCCCTCACCCCTTCCACCCTTCCCTATTTACAAAGACTTTGTTTCCATGTTTTTACTTTTTTCATGTTTTTTCTTTTCCCTTCTTTCCTTTCCCCTACCCCTCCTACTTCCCCTCCTCCTTTGGACGCTTTCTTCCTATTTCACAATATCAATTATATATTTTTATCCTTATTTATACTTTTAGTTTTACACACCAGAGAAACAATTCGGTATTTACACATATGTCCTATTTATTTCACTTAGCATGTATTCCCATTTCGTCTCAAATGTGTTATTTTGTTTACTAGCAGTAACTGAACTGTTACAAAGGTGAATTACCTATTAGTAGTTGCATAACAACAAGTATGATTTCATGATAATTAAAGATAGAAATGTTAAATTCTGTATAATAAAATAATGTGTAATAAGTTACCCTCAGGAGATCTAAATAAATGTATTATGTAAAAATATGACAGGATATCAACATTTATAATCAGGAGCACTTTAAATCTGACGTATATATTTACTTACAATGGACCCCTGAAATTAGGGTGGGTTATGTTCCTAGGACACCACGAATTGTGAAAAACTGCAAATTTCAGATATGATCAGAACAATGCCTATAAATGCCTATTTTCATAGTTTGAACCCTAAATATGCTATGTGGCCTGCAGTTATCTAATTTAATTTCATAAAATACTATATTAATAAAGCCTGAGATAATGCAGGGGTTTTGGTGGAATCTTAGGGATCTTAGGGATTTAGGAAGTACAAAACCGAGAACAATAAAGATAGCTGCATGTGTTACAGCAACCCGTTATGACGCAGGAATGCTGGGAGATGGGTTGGTTACAGGGCAGCAGCCAGTCAGCAACAAGGATAATTTAATAACGCTCTCGGATTGGTTCCTTGCAAATCTGCTGCCCAAACAAAACAACTGTGGAGATACTTGCGGCTTCCCGAAATTGAGGGATTTCCACAATTATTAGGTAGGTTTTAAAGAAAAATCCGTGAACAACTGAGGCCACAAACTCTGAAGCGCGACCTCGACGGGGAATACTCTGCCTGTAGCTCTGAATTGAGACCAATCTGACATAATGAATGTGCATTCTTGCTTTCTTCAGTCTAATTATTCATTCTCAGTATAGAGATGGGTGATACACTTTGAATATCTTGAATAATCTAGAACTGAGAAGATGTTTGCTCTGATTGTCTAGCGTCACACACACAAAAAAGCAGAAATATGGTTTTCCTATTGACAATAACTTAAATCTTCAAAACATCATGAAAACAACAGTTGCTAAAAACTGTGCCTACTTTAGGGGAAGGCAACATGCGAAATGAGGCATTGGCGACATATGTTCAAGTTCATTACAAACGTTCTCTGTTGTGATAGGTAACTAGAAACACAGTGATTACCCGAGCAGCTGCAAGGTCTAAGTTTCTATATAATTTTGTTTCTTGTTAAGTAGCATATCTTGCTTTATTATGAAGCCAGGTGTCCAGAAATAAGAGCTCATGTTCAGTTTTTAAAAAGTGGGTCAGGGAAAAAAATGAATTCAAATTCTTGAACTTCATTCAACACTAGGATCATGAGTTTTGTTTTGTTTTGTTTTGTTTTTGTATCAAGGATCAAACTCGGGACCTTGTGCTTGCAAGGCAGACAGAGGCACCACTGAGCTAAATCCCTGGCTCTCATGAGTATTTTTAATGTTAAGTGTTGTAGGTTTGCAATTTCAGAATGAAAGAAATAGCTTTGTTATAATATATTTTCTATTGTCATATTATACCCTATATAAAAACTGATAATTTACAGAAAAACAGTTCAAAAATTAAATATTATTACAATATTTCACATTTCATTTTATATATTGAAAGCCTTTTAAAAACCTGGAGCTTTTTTGATTCATTTGTGGCCTAAGCAGACAGTAAGCTTCCACTGCTTCTCCTCAATTGAAAGGAAGAGCAGAAATTTTCTAGACCCTTTCACCCTACTGTGCTTCCTGCCCTCACCTCCTCAGTCCTGGACAGTGGCCTTTTAGATAGGGAGCTGTGTGAGTTTAGCTGTGTTCCTGCTCCCTGTAAGGAGAGATGTGAGTTCTATCTGTTCCTTGGGAAGATATTACAACACCATACGTAGCCATGAAGGTCTAAATAATTCCTGTACTCTTTGATGTAGGTTTGTCTCTTCTTTTCTTGACCATTACTTTTTTTTTTTTTTTTTGATACTGGGGATCGAACCCTTGGTCATTGCACTTGCACAGCAGGCAGCGAAACCACTGAGCTAAATCCCCGGCCCCTTGACCATTACTTTTTTTATTGCTATATATTTCGCACAACTTCAGAAAAGTTATCCCCATTTCTGTAATTTAGTAGTGGAATAGAGTCATTCCTAGCCAGCCCTGTCCACTATATAGACCTAATTTTTATTTACTTAGAAAAAAAAAAGAGAAATGGTAAATATTACATTTGAAGATATATAGACATTCTTGAATATAGGCATATAACAGTGTGAAATCTATCCTCCACAATTGTTATGATACTGGCAATAGATAAACCAAATTTCCTTACCAAGACAAAAATCACTGTACCTTTCCATACTGAAAATTTGACAAGAAAATTATTTCAATCTTTTTTGACTTGATCTTTATATTTATCCATCCAGTATAACATAATCAAAATCATTTTTACAGCTGAGGATTTTGCTCAGTGGTTCCGCACCTGCCTTGCAAGCACAAGGTTCCGAGTTTGATCCCCAGTACCAAACAAAATCATTTTTACAGATTGCATGGTTACAACATAATGAAATGCTGTCATTTGATGTTTTCTTGTTTTTGAGTATGTTTGTTAAACTTTGGACTTCACACAATCCTCTCACTTCCTAAACAAAATATTCACATAAACACCTTTGAATTTTATTTTCCATTGTTACTACAATAGCTTTATTTTTAAGCACAATATTTTCTGTCAAAAGGATTTTATACTTTTTTTCTATCATTGTAATTCCAATTTTGAACAGTATGAAGCTGGTTAACCTAATTTCACTGCTGCTTGCAAGCTGCCCATTTATTGACTGCATTTTTGAATATTACAGTATTTTTATGTTGCAGTTGGATTGTGCCCATATACCATATTTTTAAACATGTTTGCATGCATCCCATGTTTTCATGTTCTCCAGCTTATTACAGATTTAAAAACATATTTTCCAACTCATTTCCAAGAAAGACAACTTGAATATGTTTCAGTTCTAACATTTATCCTAGTTTTCTTGAAGATATTACTTTGTTATTTTGTGAAATGTAGTATTATATAATCAGAGTACCAAGCAGAATAAAATATATGAAAGACTGTTGCTTCCTGATTACTCATAATCATAAGTATTTTCCCTTCCAGCATTTTGATGGTCATGCAAAGATATCAAGCTTGAAAACACACCCGGGCATTTGAAAAAGGAAGGCAATATTGTCATAGAAAGTGAAGAAAATTGTTAGTAATAAATTATCATAAGGAATTTAGAAAAATAAAATTGTATTTAGATTTATTTTTAACTGGTACATTAAAACTATACATATTTATAAGGTATCATGTGATGTTTCAGTATATGCATGTATATATTATGCAGTGTTTACATTGGGGTAAACATACCTATCTCCTCAAATGTTTATTTCTATTTTGTATTGGAAACATTTAAAATCTTTCCTTCTAGTTCCTTATCATTATCTATCGTTACCCTGCTGTGCACCAGCATGACAGAACTTTTTCCAGCTCAGATTGTCAAAGAACTCTGCAAGGCTAATACCCCAATGCTGTCCCACTAAGAAGTGCCTCACAGGAACTTTGGTCTGCGACCACAGTTTAGGAGATTGCTATCCTGCTTTCCATGAGAATTGCATGGCAAATAGTAAGGATGGTAGAATACTGGTTTGCAATCACTCAGACTTTCAGATTTTAAAGAATAAACCATTACAGCAATGCTCTAAAATTACCACAGATTATAGAAAACTAAATCTGTAAGTCTCAGGGATATCCCTTTTAGAAAGACAGCTTTAGGAAATAATTTGTTTTCTATCACCAGAAGGAAATGTCAGCACTGTGTCAGTTGTACGCAAAAGAATATGTAGGATGGAAAGACAAGAAATCTTTAAACATGTGGTGGAAGGAATGAGGACCTAAAGACTAAACAAAGTGCTAGTAAAGGAAGAAGAATGAAGTGATGGAACAAAAAAAATTAGATGGAAGGCAAACACAAACAAAATTGACACCTCAAATAACTACAGCAGAACAGTGAGGAAAGTGTAGAAAAACGAATCTCAGAAGGAAAAGGGAAAAATTACAATGAGAAGCAAAAATGCAATCCAAAAGACAGAAAAAATGTATGAAACTTGTATATTAGAGGCTTTGTAGAAAATGTACATCATTAGAAAATAATTAAAAACAGATTTAAAAGCTTTAGATGAGCTGAATAGATTGCATACTTGTAGAAATGATTTAGGAATTTCAAGAGAGTATCAATCACTTTAAAAATCAACAAACATATACCAGCAGGTGCATAAATACTGTCTCAAATAAATCTAGTCAACCTACTAATTAATGAACAGGATTTTCCTATCTTCAATCTGTAACGGGGAATTTATTTCAACAATGAAGAAAGCTCCCAGAGTACTAGATCTAAGAAAGTACCAAATTATTTATTTCAAAGAAGATGGAATTTTTAATTTGCAAAGAATGGCAATCCCTTTTACTGTGAGTCACCATGAACATAGTTAACAAGGCAATAGTGAATATTATGAAGCACTTCAATTTTATCTCTTGTATCAGAAACATGAATGATTAGCCCTATAAAGTAAGATGGAAATTATGAAAAGAGGCTTAGAAAATGTATAATGTTGTACAACAGCTAAGTTGGCAAAAACTTTGCTTGACCTTAAAGGACTATACTTGTTAGAATTATTTCCAAATCAATAACCATTAGACCCAAACAATGTTGATTTGTGCCTTTCTGAACGGTAAATGGCTCAAACAAAATCATTGCAATAAAATCTTCCTTTCTAACAATATTCATTTCAACAGGAAGCCAATAAATCTCACTTTCACAAAAAGCCAATAAATAATGGAAAGCCTAGCATTTTATTTTTAATCAGCAGAAATTTAAATGCATTGGCATACACAATGTCAATGTTGCATGAAAATTCTGCAAGTATATATTAATATGTATAATTCACAACCTGAAAAATGAAGAAACACATATCTTACAATATAGTCTGAGGCTTGCAAAAATTTATTTGTATCCTTTAACTTGAAAATATGTAATGGAAACATATATCCCCAACCAGAGTATAATTTTCAGGATTTTTTTTGAGGGAAAAAGAAGAATATTCCCTGTTTCATCTTCTGATCTCAACAATCCCCTCCATAAAATTTCAAAACAAAATTAGAAGTATTACAATGGCAACATTGAATTTATAAAGCAAATTAAATGTGATTTTATTTCACATATTATAAAGTATCTATCATTCTACTTTATCATGACTAATAGGAGATGTTATGACTTAATTACTGAATGCAATTAAATATGCTGGCTAAAAACATTTAACAATAACAGACATGTTTATAGATAAAATTGAAGAAAAACACAGTTTCAAAATATATGTAATTTTTCTCTGGAGGATGAAGCAGGAGAATTGCAAGTCTGACCCCAACCTGGGCAACACAGTGACTCAGTGAGACCCTGCCTCAAAATATAAAAAAATAAAATATTATAAAAATAAAAAGATTTGAAAGACTTTTCTTAAGCTACATCCTTATGAGAAGACTCTGGGGTTAATCACCAGTAAAAATCTCAATTGTGTAGAGATGTCCATAAAAGTAACATCGGAGCTTATACCAAATGTTAAATTTAGTAGTCACGGTAAGTTTATAGAATTATTATTGTTTAAATTTGCAGATAAAACACCAAACTCTTTCCTAAGCAACCAAATTATTTTGTTTTCTTCAGGTTTCATTAACTGTCAAGTGTAGATATAAATATCAATCTGTTGATTAAGTTAAAAGTTGAAAATTTTTATAAAATATAATTCTAATTTATAGAGTAGGTCAACGCATTGCTCAAGGAAGTTACTTAACTTTCTCTTATCTTCCTTAAGGGGTTCTAAATAGTAGTTATGATTAGCATGAAAATTAAAAGAGAAAATTCATAATTATCCAGTCCTTCCTGGAGTGTAAAGGGATATTTTATAAAATGCTCAATTTCCTGTCTTTTGTCTCTCTTATTTTTACATTTGCTATATTTTTTCTAAAATGTTAGTCCCTTGATGTCAAAGACTTTGTGTATTTCATAGATTAAAATTGTTAGATGAGTTTTGAGAAATACTTCTATACTTCTCTAAGTTACTTTAGTTTGGAGAACAAGACATACTTCTAAGCAGTTAACCAGTTTAAAATTGTGTTCTTTACTCTATAGAAAGTATGTTTTCGCCTTCTAACTTGAAATGGAAAAAAAGTCAAATAATCCTTATCTTGTTATTTAAGAAAAAAAATAAAAGCTTCCAAATGTCAAGGTATTTTGAACTACTCTTGTGTGTTTAGACACATCCACTTAGGATTAAACACAGATTTCAAATGATTGATATAAAAGAATTCCATATGACAGTAAAGACAGAAATCATACAACAAAATCAATATCGAAGCCCCTTTCTACAATAGCCTCTTTCTATATTTCTAAAGTAGCTGAATTCAAATCACATTTCTAAAATATAGTAACTTTATTTTGAATTGGACATGTAAGTTTCATTTTTTTAAAGACTCTGGTAACCTATTGTTGAAGCTAATAACCATTCATGAATTAGATATGCAAAATATTTGCTTAATTTTTTTTTTAAATGTGAGATGCTAAAGAAACATTCTCCCTTAAAGCCTCAAGAAGAATTATGGCCCTGTGACTTGTTTTAGTTGTCTGCCCTTCAGAACTGTGGGATATAAAAGTGTTGCTTTAAACCATGCAACTTATGATAGCAATAGAAAAGTAATTTTTATGGTATACAGAAGAAGTTATGAATGGAAATTCAACAGTTTTTCATTTAGGAAAGAATACCTTCTAATTCTATAATATATATATATATATATATATTACTATATATGTGCATATATATATATATTTGTTCCACAAAAATAAAAGTCCTTGTCTTCTTTGACTCTTTCTTTGCTTTTGCTATTGAAAATTTTCTTCTAAAAGTTGTCTGAATATTTCACCTTCCTTCCATGTTTTTTAACCTTCTTAACTCAGGATTTCATCCGTAACATCATTCAAACATCCATCAAAACGTCTTTCAAAAACACTCAGTGCTCTTCTTTTTATTATAGTTATTAACCATTATCAAATTGTTCTTTCTTCATAAAAAAGTGCATACTACACTCGTTGCTTTATTTGGACTATTTAAATATCTAACATTGTAATTTTTAAATTTTCTTCTTAACTATTTCAGGTCCCTTTAACTATTTTCCTTCCAGCCCATTCTGCTCCAGCTTTTCCTAATATGTTCTCCATGATTATCTAAATCTTCCTTCCTCCATATTATGGTAAACTCATTTAATCTTCTGGATTCAATAACATTGTAACATAGAATACACTATTATTTCATTTTTACCTTTATCTGCATAGTTTGTCATATCAAGTTTATTGCATCAAAATAAAATTATTGAAAATATGAAATATACTTTCTACATTCATTATTTAGATGTCATCATGTCATCGTATCAATGCTTATCTGAGATACACAGTAATGTCAACCCCCTTTCCTTACCCAAAAAATATAAGATGTAATTCCCGCCTCTAACAAATGATTTAGCTCTGATTCATTCTTTCCTTAATCTGCTATTGTTTTAAAACTGCTGATCTTAATTTTTCCCATGTAGTATGCTAAAAATTTTATCTCTCTAACTCCATATCCTCCTTTCTCAACCTCTTTATTTTTTAAATAAAATGCTTGAAAATGTAGCTTCAATATTTCACTGATTCTCAATGAATATTTCCTAAAACGGAGTATCACAGACTTTGGGATCAAGATCACAATACTTTTCTAAATATAACCTCTGGCACCACATTCTAAAAAGAGTACGAGGAAAAATATTGAATGCTTGCTATAAATTAGACACCAACTTAACATACATTTATAAGCAACACATACTTGAAGAAGCTTTTGACATAAATAACATAAAAAAATTGTAGAAGATTTTCTGGTCTTCAAGGAGATTTTATTTAAATGGAAGGACCTGTATGACCACAGGAAAGACAGATATAAACTACTGGGAAGAATGAGTGAGGAAAGAATGATGTAGAAGTTCAAAGTAGTACTCCAGTAAACTGACAAGGATAATTTTACCAAGAAGTTGCAAAGACTTCTCAGGAGGAGATAAGCAAGTTAGTCAGAAGGGGATTTTAGAGAAAGGTAACATGAATAGGCAAAGTCCCGGAAGTACCACCATAGTCCTGGGAAAAGCAAGAAGGCTGAGAGAACTGGCCATCAGCGAGTGAGGACTGAGCAATGGGAAAGTGACCGCTGACCAAATATTTAACGCCCATCAAGGGATTTTCATTTCTACGGTAAGTAACACTGAAAAATTTTGGAGACATTGGGGAAAAAAAAAAAAAGACTTAATTTTCTTAAAAGTGAACAGATTCTTTCTCTGCCAAAGGTACACTGTTAAACAGCAAAAGACAAAACAAGAACGAAAAAGGTGCAACTGGGACAACTCACATGTTAAATCACTGCACTCCAGAGCTGGTAAAATATGGAATTGTGCGCTGAGGGTGTAACTTGGGAGTACAGCATTTGTAAGGCCCTGAGTTAAATCCTCAGCAAAGAAAAAAAGAATTTCCTGGTTTTAATGAATCAAAATTTATCAATTATTACATTTGAAATATATTATATACCCCATTTTCTGCTTATTTTATCCTATTTATCTAGGTATTATCAAATATATATCAATTACATTAGTGCAACATGGCATGAAATCAATTGTCAATTTCAGCATATTTTTGTGAAGAAGTAATTAAATAAGAAATGTCTTTGTGGATTTCTACATGTTATAATCAAATGACAGCAGAAAAGTAAAAGCCTTCCGGTGAGTTAGATGACATAATTTTATATATATACAGATATATTTGTAGTTTTAAAATACGCTGCTACATCTTAATTATTCTGGCTTCCACAGAAAATTATTTTCAAAAAGAGATAAACTAGTTTATAAAATATCCTTACACATTTCAATTGACACAATTCAATCCCAGGTCTCTCAACTTTATACATTTCTTTATTTCTTAATTTGCTTCATTGAAACGTTTCCTTGTGTGACTTTTGAAGTGTAAAGTAGCACATATATATGATTTAAACAAATATGTGTATATTGAATTATGTATGCAGAACATTTAAATGAATTTTAGTGATGTACTATCAAAAAAGTCTAGAGACTATTGTGATGGGTAGAGAGGCAGTTTGCATACAGAACATTGGTGTCTTGAGAGCCACACAGATCAGGTGTGATTAATAAAGTGACTACCATTTAATGTTGTACCTAAAGTCAGATGTATTGCAGAAATGATCTCATTTTCACCTTTCCGAAACTACACATGGAAGGGATGACATAGTGGTCTTTCCTTTTTCTCTCCACCTGGCACAATTTTCGAGATGCTGTGGGAAAGCTAGGAATTTTACTTTCGTGAGCCTCTCTTCAAGTATAAATTTACTGCTTTAAAATTATGCTATAGTCTTCCAGGTGCTAAAATGTATTCAAAGAGAAGATTTTTTGTTACTCATTATAAAAAGAAAAACAGTCCATCACATTTCTTCAGAATGTTATTATAGTCATCTGTAGGGGGCCCTGCCCCCCCCCCCCGCTGGAACTCTTGAGTGCCTTCTACGGACATGCCCAGGCTTGCTGCAGGCCTTTGACGGACATGCCCGGGCTTGTTGAAGATCTACCCGGCAACAAGGAAGTATCCCCAGTACCCTCCTCTTGCTCCTCCCCTCTAGCTCTACAGTATATTCCTCTTGCTCCTCCCCTCTAGCCCTACAGTATATATGTTGTAGCAGCTCCCACAATAAACGAGACTTGATCAGAAACCTGTCTTGTCTCCATCTCTCGTGTCCCCTGTCCCCTCTCATCCTCGCTCCCCCTCTAGGGTCTTCGTTGACTTACCCGCGGGCCGGGACAAGTGGCGCCCAACGTGGGGCCCGAGAACGGGGGATCCAGTGAAGGACGCTGCTCAGGGGCCCTAAGATTAAGATTGAGGAACAAAGAGCACACTCGACACAGGAGAGGCTTGCGATTGACGTAGACCTGCCGTCTTTTCGCACCTCGGTAAGTTGAACAGCGATTATGGGGCAGGGCATTAGTCAGCACGAATTGTTCCTGCAAGGTCTCAAGGAGACATTACAGGCACAAGGGGTAAAGGTTACAGTCAAACAATTGCTGAAATTTTTTGATTATATTAAGGATCTCTGTCCCTGGTTCCCTGCCGAGGGAACCATTGACGAAAAGAGATGGAAAAGGGTAGGGGAAGCTCTTCAGGATTATTATGCCGCTTGCGGACCCGGAAAGGTCCCGATTGTGGCGTTCTCTTATTGGAATTTGATCAATGATATCATCTCTCAAAAGACGAGGGACCCAGTGGTAGCTCAAGCTATACAGGTTGGAGAGATAGCCCTCCGCACTGGTGAAAATCCAACGCCTCCAGGCGGCTCTGACGCAGTCTCCCGGGACGCCGATATGGCGCCGGGACCCAGGCCCGTTAAGGCCACGACTTCCTCGCCAGACGAGGAAGAGGACTTGATGTCCTTTGACAGTGACGATGATCCTGCCCCCGACGGACATAACGCTCCCTTGGACCAATCCCAAATGGCCACGATCCCTGCCAAGCCCTATAAGGCAAAGCCTCGCTGGACCCCCTCTTTCTCTCCCTCCGTCACTGCCTCTAAGGCAGCCCCACCCTCACGGGAGGCTCCGCCCCTATATCCCTCCCTTCAAGCCTATCGCTGCCTGCCTCCTACCCCAGATCCGCCCCAAAAGGACTCCGGGACTGACGAGTCTGCGGGGGAAGCACTGCGGGGCGGCTCTGGGTGCCCCCCTCCTTATATCCCTCCAGGCCCCAACACTCCCGCTCTGGCCTATCCTGTTGTTGATCCCCAAAAGGAACTCCGGGACAAAATAGACTTTCTAAAAGAACAGATAAGGTTAGAAAAGGAACATCAAGAACTTATCACCCAGCTTGAAGGCTTAAGAACAGGCAAGGCCCATGAAAATGTCCCTAGAGAAGACACCCATAAGCCATGACCCCCCATTAGAGGGGCAACCCCCAGGGTGCCATCCGGATCAAGGGTACCCCTAGAACTTGAACCTGTGGAAGCCTTCCCTGTCACTGAGACTGTTGACGCACAGGGTCAGGCATGGAGACACCATAGCGGCTTTGATTTCAAGGTTATTAAAGAGCTTAAAACGGCTGCGGCTCAATACGGGGCCACTGCACCTTACACCATGGCTATTTTAGAATCGGTGGCAGAAAATTGGCTCACCCCAATTGATTGACAGACTCTGGCCCGTGCCACCCTTACAGGAGGTGACTACTTATTATGGAAATCTGAGTATGTTGAGAATTGCCGAGAGACCGCTAGACGCAATGCTCAGGCGGGAAATGGATGGGTGCTTGACATGCTTCTTGGGGAGGGGCCTACACCGCTAACGACCAACAAATGCAATTTGACGCGGGGTTGTATGCCCAGATTCAGACCGCAGCCACTAGGGCCTGGAGAAAACTCCCCTCCAAAGGAGACGTAAGTGCCTCCCTCACTAATATCTGGCAGGGGCCAGACGAGCCATTTGCGGACTTTGTCCACCGCCTTCTCACGGTGGCAGGCCGGATTTTTGGGAGCGCGGAGACAGGGACAGATTTCGTTAAACAGCTTGCTTTTGAGAATGCCAATGCCGCCTGTCAGGCCGCTATCCGCCCCTATAAAAAGAAAACTGACCTTTCCGGCTACATTCGCCTTTGCTCTGAGATTGGGGCCGCCTACCAACAGGGCCTTGCCATGGCAGCTGCCATGCAAGGCTTCACAGTCAAACAATTCCTGCAACGCCACGTCAGCAATAAGTGCTTCCGGTGTGGGGCCACAGGCCATTTTGCTAGAGAATGCCCGACCGCTAAAATGCAGGGCCCCAATGCTCCGCCCCCAGGGCCCTGCCCCCGATGCAATCGGGGGAGGCATTGGGTGAGTGAGTGCCGATCCAAAACTGATGCCCAGGGCCGACCCCTCCCCCCTCTCCAGGGTTCGAGTTCGGGAAATGGGAAAGGGGGCCAGCCCCGGGCCCCCAATTCCAAACAAATTTACGGGGCGCTCAATTTTGCTCCAATAAACAGCAATCCATTTCAGACCTCGTCAGAGCCACAAAAGGAAGTGCCGGATTGGACCTCAGTGCCACCACCCACACAGTATTGACCCCAGAAATGGGAGTCCAGGCCCTCGCCACAGGAGTCTTTGGACCCTTACCTAAGGAGACCTTTGGCCTCCTAATAGGCCGAAGCAGCAGCACCATGAATGGACTGCTGGTTTACCCAGGAGTGATTGATAGCGACTACTCCAGGGAAATTAAAGTTATGGCTTCTTCCCCCAAAGTTATCAGCACCATTCAATCAGGCCAAAGATTTGCTCAACTGTTACTCCTTCCCCTTCTCCCTACCTCTCATAAGGCTCTTAACGATGCCTGAGGTAGCCAGGGTTTCGGCTCATCTGATGTCTACTGGTCGGAGATACTTTCAGCACAAAAGCCTCTCATGACCTTGTGGTTAGATGGGAGACAGTTTTCTGGGTTGGTCGACACTGGTGCTGATGTAACTATCATAAAGGGAGAGGATTGGCCTCGGGCGTGGCCATTAAAGGACACCCTCACCCATCTCAGGGGTATAGGTCAAAGTCAAAATCCTAAACAAAGTGCCAAAGATCTGACCTGGAGGGACCAAGATGGTAATCAGGGCACCATTCAACCTTATATCATCTCAGGGTTGCCTGTCAATCTATGGGGGAGAGACCTATTATCACAAATGGGGCTAATTATTTCCAGCCCCAATGAAATTGTCACTATGCAAATGTTTAAAAATGGGTACATTCCAGGAACAGGGCTGGGAAAACACCCTACAAGCCTTACCCACCCCATTGAGCCTGTCCCTCGGCCCCCTCGAGCAGGGTTAGGCCATTTTCCATAGGGGTCACTGACACTCCTGCGGTCCACGCTGAAAAGATCACCTGGCTCTCAGATGATCCAGTGTGGGTCGATCAGTGGCCCCTCTCCAAGGAGAAGTTATTAGCAGCTCAACAGCTGGTGCAGGAACAGCTTCATGCTGGCCATATCATTCCTAGCCATTCCCCTTGGAATACTCCCATTTTTGTCATTAAAAAACGGTCGGGAAAATGGAGGCTCTTGCAAGATCTCAGAGCAGTTAATAAAACCATGGTACTTATGGGAGCTTTACAACCTGGTCTTCCCTCACCGGTAGCCATCCCTCTTGGATATTATAAGGTTATTATTGATTTAAAGGATTGCTTTTTCACCATTCCCTTACATCCTGCTGATCAAAAACGCTTCGCATTTAGCCTTCCGGCGACCAATTTCTGCACCCCAATGCAGCGCTTTCAATGGCTAGTGCTGCCCCAAGGCATGGCCAATAGTCCCACCCTGTGCCAGTCATTTGTAGCCGCAGCACTCCAATCCACCCGAGACAATTGGCCTCAAATGTATATTATCCATTACATGGATGATATCCTCGTGGCGGGACAATTAGGAAGTGAGGTTTTAGCTTGTTATGCTGACCTTCGGTGGGCCCTTGAATCTCATGGCCTCCAAATTGCCCCTGATAAGGTTCAACTAAAAGACCCTTACAGTTACCTCGGATTTCAGATGAAGGGATGTCACATTTCCTCCCAAAAGCTTACCTTACGGCTGGATGGTCTTAAAACTCTGAATGACTTCCAAAAACTGCTCGGAGACATTAATTGGCTTATGCCCTATTTAAAGCTCACTAAACATGACCTGAAGCCTCTCTATGATACCCTACAAGGTGATAGCCACCCCACTTCACCTCCGGAGCTCACTGCCGAGGGGCGCAAAGCCATTAGCACGGTAGAACAAGCCATCCAAAATCAAACAATTACCTTTATAGATTATAACTCTCCCTTACAATATATCATCTGCAAAACCTCTCTTTCTCCCACTGCTGTCTTTTGGCAAACCACTCCCCTTTTGTGGGTTCATCTCCCAGTTTCCCCTAAGCGGGCCTTTTATCCCTATTATGTTGCAGTTGCAGACCTGGTTATTTTAGGCAGAGACCATGGAAAGATGTACTTTGGAAAAGAACCTGATGTCATTATCCAACCCTACCCTAAAGATCAGATCGATTGGCTTATGCAGACTACCGATTCCTGGCCAATTGCTCTCGCTTCTTATTCAGGGTTATTGGACAATCACTATCCTCCCAACAAACTCATTGACTTTGCCAACAGACATGACTTCATTTTCCCGAAAGTCACTTCTTGTTCTCCTCTGCCAGAAGCCCTATCCGTTTTTACAGATGGTTCTTCCACCGGGATGGCTGCCTATGTGTGGGACGATAACATTGTCCAATTCCAAACTGCCCACTCATTGGCCCAATTAACAGAGCTACAGGCAGTCATAGCGGTCTTTTCTGCATTCCCTGCGCGAGCTTTTAATCTCTTTACTGACAGTGCTTACATTGCTCAATCTGTCCCCTTACTAGAGACATGCGGACTGATCAGACTTGCTTCTCAGACTGGTGGTCTCTTCCTCCAATTACAAGATCTAATCAAAAAAAGATCCAAATCCTTTTTCATTGGGCACCTTCGTGCCCACTCTAACCTACCTGGCCCACTCGCAGAGGGCAACCGCTTAGCAGACCTAGCCACAAGACCTCAGGCTTTTGCCTATTCAATAAACACTGATGCCCCCATTCCGATTGACCAGGCACGGAAGGCACACCAATTCCATCATCTTAATGCTCACACGCTTCGCCTTATGTATAAGCTTACTAGAGAACAAGCTAGACAAATTGTTAAGGCCTGCCCTACGTGCACTCTGCACCTTCCTACGCCTCATCTGGGAGTTAATCCTCGTGGCTTAATTCCAAATGCCCTCTGGCAAATGAACGTCACACACTACCCTGAATTTGGCGTTCTTAAATATATACATGTCAACATTGATACCTGTAGTGCATTCATATTTGCCACCCTGCAGTCTGGGGAAGCTACTAAACATGTCATCGCTCATCTCCTCATTGCCTTCTCAGTACTTGGATGTCCACAACAAATTAAAACAGACAATGGTCCCGGCTATACCAGTTCTGGCTTCTCCAAGTTTTGCAAACAATTTGAAATAACACACATAACGGGAATCCCATATAATCCTCAGGAACAAGGCATTATAGAAAGGGCTAATCTCACACTCAAAATTACTTTAGACAAAATAAAAAAGGGGGAATGGTACCCTACCAAGGGGTCTCCTAGAAACCTGATATCACATGCACTATTCATTCTTAACTTTTTAAATTTGGATGCCAAAGGTTTATCTGCAGCCAATCGTTTCTGGCAACCAGAGACGCAACGACAATTTGCCTCGGTGATGTGGAAAGACCCCCTGGACCACTCATGGCACGGGCCCGATCCTGTACTTATCTGGGGCCGAGGATCGGTGTGTGTTTACTCCAAGGAAATGAAGTCAGCCCGGTGGCTCCCAGAACTCCTAGTAAAACAAGTCGATAGGCATGCTGATGATACCAATGACCTGACATTGCCCAATCTCAACCAGTTAGCAATGGCGCCTACAATTACAATTTAACAATCATCAAAAGTACACTGTCTTATGTTTGTCTATTGTCTGTTGTTTGTGTTCGTATAGTTGAGCTCAAAATGTTCCTTCCCTTTTATAGGATATTCACCTATTGTTAAGTTAACTTACAGAGAAAAATGGCTAAACTAAAGACATGCTTTTCTTCCCAGGCTGTGAAATTTATGAAAGTAACATGCATTGTCACCCACAGGCAACAATCAAATTGCAATCCACAGTTGTAAAATAAAAGGATACATATTCTTAATTAAAACGATCATAGATGGGAACTCCCTTTGATGAATATAGGAGTGGCCACCCAGAAAATGATTATTCTGGTCTTAATTCATCAAAGGGACCCCTTAGTAAATTTTATATCATGTGATCTTATGGGAGATATATCATAGTGAATATTATTTAAATAGGTTGTAAATTGACTGTATTAGTTGTTCAGGATGTTTAAACACTGAATATGTTGTTACAAAACGTTCATAGTGGTTAAGTTCTGAAAATGTTATTGTAATATGCCCACTTTGGTTATCTTCAAAAGCTCAATCAGGTTAGCCTAACTCTCTTATCTGTGGCTCGACCTTGTTTATATCACAAGACAAATTCTGCTTACAGGCTCTGAAGATGATACCCCTGATCCTGTTGCACGGCCTGTTGCTGCTCCTGGCATCAACAACGGAGAGCGGATTTCAACCAGTTAACAAAGAACAATTCCTCACTGCCTTGTATGGTAACCCCTGTGATTGTACAGGGGGCTCTGGTAGGGTTGTGCCCTCAAGTTACACTCGCAGTACCGATTGTGGGGATAAGACTGCTTATTTAGTTTATGAGGCCGCATTAGCAGGAGGATATAACCAAAAATGGAAATGTGTCCCTAAACCTAAGATTATACCAACAGTCAATGACAAACCAGGGCCATGCCCTGCCGGGTGTGTCATGGCCACCGAAATGCATTCTACCTGCTATATTGAGGCCTAGCAATGTACCCATTCCGATGGGAAAATATATTTAACTGCTGTCTTGCAAAGAACTTATAGTGGCTCCATCGGAGGCGACTGGGACCTTCCCAGCCCCAAAGGATACTCTAAATTTGGTCAGGCCTCTTGTCGCGGCACTCTGGGAAAAGACGTCTGTTGGCCGCCACAGGCCCCCACCCATATATCAGACGGTGGAGGGCCTTCGGATCAGCTCCGGGAAGAACGAGTACAAAAACAACTTGAGACTATCATCCAAGAGATGTATCCCTCCTTAAACTATCATCCACTGGTCCTTCCCAAACCTCGAGGCCCAGACCCTGACTCCCAAACCCTGAGTGTCCTAGAGGCCACTTATCATGTGATCAATACATCCAACCCAGCTTTTGCTGCAGGTTGTTGGTTATGCTTGACCCTTGGCACGCCCCTGCCCCTCACCTTGCCGAATGTCGACCAAACTGACTACGCTAACAGTTCTAGTTACAATTGCAGCTTCTCCCTGCCCTTCAGGGTCCAGCCAGTACAGTTCAATGCCTCAGTTTGTTATCTAAATTCGGTCAACAACAATAGCTTCGACATACATGTTGGAGTCCAAAATTTTTCTCTCTGCTCGGTAGTGCTTAGTGACTCTGCCGCCATTTGCCCTGCCCCGGGTCACGTGCTCATCTGTGGAGGGAGCTTGGCGTTCACCTCCCTCCCCACTAATTGGACTGGGCTGTGCGTGGTGGCGACTGTTCTCCCGGACATCTCCCTTATTCCTGGAGATGAGCCGGTGCCCTTGCCCAGCTTTGACTATATCGCTGGGCGACATAAAAGGGCCGTCTCACTGGTCCCCTTGCTCGTGGGACTAGGGGTGTCTGGCGCCCTTGCCACTGGCTCTGCTGGCGTCGGAGTGGCGTTACATTCTTATGCCAAATTGTCCAACCAGCTGATTAATGATGTTCAAGCTCTCTCCAACACTCTTACAGATATACAAGATCAGATTGACTCCCTGGCTGAGGTGGTCCTTCAGAATAGAAGGGGCCTGGACCTCCTCACAGCGGAACAAGGAGGGATTTGCATAGCCTTAAATGAACATTGCTGCTTCTACGCCAACAAATCTGGGATCGTCAGGGGAAAAATTCGCGAACTTCAAGAAGATTTAAACAGACGACGACAAGAACTCATTCAAAATCCCCTCTGGACTGGCCTCAATGGTTTTCTCCCCTATCTCCTCCCTTTGTTGGGGCCTCTATTGGGTCTACTCTTGCTCATTTCTTTAGGGCCCATACTTTATAACAAAATCGTGGCCTTCCTAAAGGCCCAACTCGAGGCTATAAAAACAGCACCCATACAGGTCCATTATAATTGGTTAGCCATGGCTGATCAGGATGAGTACCTGGTGAGAGGGCTGGCAAGCCAATGACGGGCAACTGAGCAAGCGTGCCATGCCTGAGGGAACCCTCGTACACCGCCTAAGACAGGTGCCAGAGCCTTGATTCTCTGGTTAACCGAGGACGGGTAAGGTGCACGGTGCAGACACGTATGTCGCTCTGACCCAAGACAGGCTCAGCCCCCGCAGGCTTGACTCTCCTGGCGCCTTTCAAAAAATAATTTTAAAAGGAGGACCTGTAGGGGGTCCTGCCCCCCCCCCCCGCTGGAACTCTTGAGTGCCTTCTACGGACATGCCCAGGCTTGCTGCAGGCCTTTGACGGACATGCCCGGGCTTGTTGAAGATCTACCCGGCAACAAGGAAGTATCCCCAGTACCCTCCTCTTGCTCCTCCCCTCTAGCTCTACAGTATATTCCTCTTGCTCCTCCCCTCTAGCCCTACAGTATATATGTTGTAGCAGCTCCCACAATAAACGAGACTTGATCAGAAACCTGTCTTGTCTCCATCTCTCGTGTCCCCTGTCCCCTCTCATCCTCGCTCCCCCTCTAGGGTCTTCGTTGACTTACCCACGGGCCGGGACAGTCATCAATTCTCAATTCAACAGGATGGAAATGGAAAGTTCAGCCATCTCAAACAATGGTCGAAACAATATTGTGGTCAACTTGCCATTATTTGGAGACAATTAACTATAATTCTAGTGTTGACAGGACCTGAGAGGGCTTCATTTTTAAGTAAAGCAGGGCTTTGGATGGGCTCAGAGAAAGTCCATACATCCAAGGCAGCTTAGAAGGCAGCTGTCCCCTTCTTGTGCTGTCCCTTGTTGGAGGATAGGAATTTAAACTCATTTTTTGTTGTATTGCACCTTTTTTTGCCCTGTACTACCAGATGGTAACTTTTTCATAGTTAAAACAAAAGTATAGGGGTGGGGGATTTAGCTCATTGATTCTGCTGCCTGCCTCGCAAGCACAAGGACCTGAGTTCGATCCTCGGTACCAAAAAAAAAAAAAAAAGAAAAAGAAAAAAAGAAAAGAAAAGAAAAAAACCCAAAAGTATCAATATACTTTTTTTGGTAATGAAGAACTGTCAAAGATTGAAATCACAGTGATGACATGATAAGAATTGTGGCAAAGAAACTGTCATCTTACATCAAAAATCATCTCTAAAAAATGAAATATTCATTAAAAAGTTGAAAGAATATACTGCACAAAATAAACTATCAGGAGTTTTTTTTGTTAAATTCTGTTATTGGTACATTTTAGGCATACAACACAATTACATTTCTAATTGGGAACTTGTACCTTTACATGATGCATATTGGTTCTTCCTTTTTCCCCATTCCTAGCCCTCCCTTCACCCCCTCCACCCTTCCCTATTTACAAAGACTTTATTTCCATTTTTTCCATTTCTCATCATTTTTCCTTTCCCTTCTTTCCTTTTCCCTGCCCCTTCCCCTACCTCTACCCCTTTGGACCTTTTCCTAAGGAGTTTTAAGAAAAATAGGAGAGTAAATTACAGTGTAACTACTGAGAAGAAATTAGTTCTGATCTTATAGTGTGGTCAAAGCAGCATGATATGTTGCCAATGTGCCAATAACAATACAATTATATCAACATCTTATTTTAAGTCAGTTTCTGGACTAAGTGCTATCTTGCTGTGTATTATTTAGCTGAATCCACACAAGAAAACCAATAAATACTGTTATCTTTCTTTATACATGATGAAACAGATGAATAATGATTTAAATGACTTTCTCAAGGTCACGAATTACTAAAGTGGCAAAATCATAGTTCAAATTTAGTCCACATCTGAGTTAATATGCTATTTGTCTTCTCCTATATTTATATTGCTGTAAAATAGAGTAGAGTTCACTGGATGTGTAATAAGATATCAAATTGTGTGAAGATTAAGGAAATGAAAAAATCCATTTTCTTCTTTTCTTGAGGTTCAAGTGAAGGAAAGAAACTTTTCACCAAATATTTTTGCACTCTTTGAACTTACAGTAAAGATATTTATTGCTTGTAAGTATTATTTAAAATATAACCATTTATCTAAATATATATATATATATATAATTTCTTTTATTTTTGGTACTGGGGATAGAACTTGGGTCCTTGAGCTTGAGCAGCAGGAGGCAAAACCACTGAGCTAAATCCCCGCCCCCAATCTAAACATTTTTCCATTAATTTTTAATTAATTCTACAGGATTTTTACAAGGTTTTTTAGTCACATATTTTTCATAAATTTAATGATATTTGTAAAAAACAATTACAAGATAACTCGTGTGTGATGATTAAAATTAGCTGTCAACTTGATTGGCTTTGGACCCACCTAGGCAATTAGTAGAGCACAGTTTTGGGTATCTTTGGGTAGGTCGTGGCCTTGTGACCTTGGGTACTATGTGGTCCCTCACCTCTTCTTCACTGGTGCTCTTTCTCTGCTCTGCTTCTTGACCAATATGAGGTGAGCAGCATTGCGCTGTCAAGCCTTCCAACCTGATGTGCCTGGGAGCCAAGTGGCCAAGGACTGAATACCTTGAGACCATGAGCTAAATCTAGCTTCTCTTCCTTTAAATTATGGGTCTCTGATATATGCATGGCTACAAAAATATGACTAATGCATTGTGTTACAAGGGAGTCTAGAAATCTTTATGTCTGTGGATAGTAACTTATAGTTTGGAAGTTCAGGAATATTGCTAAAGAAAATTGACTTTACCCTGATCTTCTCTGCTTTGCCTCATAATGAAAAACGTCAGCATTAATCGCCAGTATAAATATTCATTTCAAATTTTACTTTTACGAGAAGGTAAGATTTTCTAACATCTAAAGTCAGTCAGTTTTATTCTTCATTGGCCATTTTGCTAGCCAATTGATTTAAGCATATGAGAGAGAAAAAGAGACAGAGACATAGAGAAAGAGTGAGCGATATCAATGCTGGAACTGAAACAGATAAACCATCGCACAAAACTAATTGACAGTACTGCTTTACAAGTTGTTGCTTATTCTTGGAAACAAAGTGAAATCTCACTTATGAGGATTAAGCCATTAATGTCAAGTTGTGCTAGCAAAAGAAATAGAGGACGAAAGGCTCAATCCTATAATACTGGACTACTGCCATCTGGATTTAGGTGAGACTCCTACAAAAAGTGGATGATAAAATCAAAAGACACCAATTTGGGAAAGATGATGAAAACAGGCACAGGGAATAGGTCAGAACCTCATTGCCAAATTGTGTAATAAAAATATGTTTTAGTATTATGTTTCTTTGATCAAAACTTTGTAGCTTCAATATAAAGGAAGAATTTCCAGTTCTCATGACATTTAAAGATCATCAGATTGAAAAGCAATGATGACATATCACACTTTCTTAATGTGGAATGTTAACATATTGACAAAAAGTGATAATTTAGCTTTATGAAAGAAGAAATTCAATTGTAGTGATTTTTACAATTAGAATGCATGTATAAAATGAAACAATTCAATCCAACTGTATAATTTATAAGAAATCAAATTAATGGTCCTGCAAACTGTTCAAATATATTTATCTTGTTGAAATTATAACTTTACAAGATATTTTTCAAAGAAACATCTCTGAATAATATAATGTTTATTAGAACTACAGGATAATGTGGTAAATACTGTAAAGTCTCAGGAAATAGACAATTTATGAAGCATTATATATTACTTCTCTACTTTGAATGTTAGAGAAACATGTCTAAATGTACAGTATATTCCTGATTTCTCATATTATTATTCTTATCTAAATTTATTCTAGAAATTTAAGAAATATTACACAAACAATATATTTATTATGGTTATGCCTTAATTAATGTTAAATACATTTGATTTTCTCTATGTGTGTGTTGCTCTCAAATACGTATATGCAATTTTAAAAGGTAAAACTTTGTAAAAATTTATTCTGTTAATGTTACTGCTTCTTATAAATGAAATTATGTAATAAATTCTTAACCTAAATAAAATGCAGACTTCAGATTCAATGAAATATAGTAAGAGAAAATCAACACATCCACACTCATGAACTCTTCAAATAAACTTTAGCTTCTTTCAAAAATTTCCTATGCCATAACAGTACCTGTTTTTCTCATAGATAGTGCAAATTAGATTAATATTAACCTACAATATTATGAATTTCCCTCTAAAATATATTTCATATTTGTATTACTGAAAGATGTGAAAGTGATATTCTGCTTTTAAATCCATAAACCCTAGAGGACATGCATTTTTAGTAAAACTGTGAAATGAACAATGCTGTTCATTTCACAATTGTGAAGGTGAAAGGAGGGTATGAGTAACAAAGTACATTGAAATATACATACCAATGGGAAGAGTGATGCACTGGAAATAATCAAGACTCCAAAGCACAAATATGTGAATCCACAGAACCTTCTGTAAAATACATCCTTTAGATACATGCCTTATTACTCGTCTCATTCACATGCATCATATCATGACCTACTAAACATATCTTTCATGTTTAAGATCTGGAAATTATGAATCTTACAATATGATAGTCCTGAAATTCTACTGCAGCTGAAAATGATAGAATTTCCTTTGCCATGTAGAGACATATTTCTTCTAGACCCAAATTAGATATGGTGGGAACCATAACATCCATCTAACAAGTTATGAATTGAAAATTTTCTACTCACCTTTTGGAGATATTCAAAATTAGTGGTGTTCAAATTCCCTATCACACACACATGTTCACACAGCAAATATCACCATTTTAACCTATTAAGCTTTGATCTACTGTCCATCAAAAATCCTATCTTTTAGAGCTCTATGTGTTATAGCATTTGCAGTGTGAAAAGGAAGGACTCTGAGGAGTCACGCCTGACACTTTTTAGACAAGAATTATCTGTTTTGGCTTGCAATTTTACTGCCCACTACAGGAGATGTGGTTGAATTAATGCTTCTGTCTCCACAGAACTAAATAGACTTATGAATTTACATTTATGTTTCCTTGGCAAAGTCTGTCTAGTCCACCTGTGGAAATTCTGTATTTATCATGAGATCAAGTTTAAGATTACATTTGCCATAGCCCAGAAGTTGAGCACTATCAGTGATTCACAGATAATGGTCACATCTTTTATTTGGGATTGTAGTAATTGATAACCCATGTAAATCTGTAAGTAGTGTATAATATTTGCTTTCATCTTTATAAGAGAAGCACATTGAATCTTATACCAAAAATAAAATCAAATTTATTAAAAAGAGTAAATGTGTAACATCTTAGTCAAATTTTAATTGCTGGGGAAAATACCTGATATACACAAATTAAGGGACAAAAGATTTATCTTAGCTCACAGTTTCAGAGGTGTTAGCCCCATGTTCGGCTGGTTCCAAGGAAGAAACATCCCGGAGAAACACCTTGGGAGAGAAAAACTTCTCGTGTCATGGAAGCCCAAAAGATAGGAAAAGAGCCAAAGAAAAAGAGAGGAGGCTGGGGACAGGATATACCCTTCAAAGGCATATTCCCAGGGACTGCTTCCAACTGGGTTGCACCTCATAAATTCTTCAGTTAGGAACTCATCAGTGGGTTAATGTATTCATGAGGTTAGTGCTCTCATGAGCTAATCACCTCCCATAAAGTTCCAACTCTGAATGAGACTTTGGGAGACATTTGAGATCTAAACTATAATGACACTTTTAGAATATTTTGTTCTGCTACCTGGTACATACTTACACTGACAACTTAGAAATATGTTTCCAAGTCAAAACTAAAGCAAGTGTTGAAATTTCATTTTATTTTATTCTATCCATGTTTGTGTCTTCACGTACTCATCCTACACTACTGAAAAATTCATAAATGCTATCATGTCTGTTCTCATTTACTCCGTAAGCTATCATCTCCAGAGTGTCAAGGAATAGTTTAAAAAACAAATAAGATTAACCTATTTTAAACTTTAAATAGTCTTGTCTTGTATTTAGAAAAATCTGTATACTTGCACTTTTAGAACCCCAGGATTTAGTTTCTTGGTCTTTGTCTAACATCATTTAACCTCATTTACTGGGTCTTCCAAGAAATCCCAGCTCTTTCTTTTACCACAACTTTGAAGATTTCACAACTCTAACTTCTGGATAACTGATAACAATGCAATGATATTTTTCCAATGATATGATCACAGATTTTGTAAGATAGAGGGACAATTAATTGTTTTGCCAAGAAATAAAGTAATTATGCATCTGTTTATTAATTTATTATTCTTGATTGAGCTTTCCTCAGAAGCAGTTATAATTCTCATTAATGAGTGAAATGAAAATTTTGTATGGGATTGCCTTATATTTCTGTGCATGTCATAGTTGTACATTTTTTAAAATTATCTGTTAACACATGTATGGATTAGGGGAATTTATTTGCCTTAGTTGGATATAGAGTAGGAAATTAAAGTGTCACTGACTATGGATTGAGGATATAGCTCAATGGCAGTAATAAGAACTGAATCAGGAGAAACATGATTTTTATTTTGCTCTGGGTAGATTTTAGGTGTGGAAACCAAAAGTCAGAAAGGTAGGGATTAGTTTAGTTGCATTAAACCACAAGCAGATAATTTCAATGCTAATTATGTTGAAATTTAAATGGCTAAACAACTTTCCTCGAAGGCTAAAAATACTGTAATGTATTAAGATAAAATTTAATACCTTATTGGACAAAGTGACACAAACTAAGTTACACTATTTGAAAACCGAGGAAATCTGCCTCTCTAAATATTTTAAGATCACAAAAGGGAAGTATATTGGACAGAGAATAGTGTTTAATAATCCACTTTTCTAAAAATGATGTTAAATAAAATTTTTTGTTCCTAAAAATTATCTAAATAATTCATCCCATATGATACAACAAATAGTTAAATGTAGAAAAATATATTTGGTTAAGAATCACATTAAGTCAATTCCCAGCACAGAAAAAAAAAGAATAATGTTAAGCGAATAGTACTAAGATTCTGTTGGTTGGCTAAACTGATAATAGCTGAAAACCAGCAAATGAGAGAGTCTGAGACTCAGATACTCAGTGCCGTCTGCTGAAAGCTTTTCATGGATTATCATCATCCTTATGGATCATATGTTTGTACAATAGCTTATGCTACATTCTAGAACTACAAACATAAACAAAATATAATATTTGCTCTCGTGAAGCCAATAATACTGTCAGAAATTGAGCATTTACAATATAAATGATAGCAGCTTTATTTTATCTACCTTTCTATGAAGGTGACTTTCTCCTGTGTACTGCTGAAAGACTTCTGTAATCAATATTGTTTGAAGTCACTTCTTATTTTTTTTGTATTGTCATTTTTAAATTTAAAATCTAAGTGACTTCTATGGGTTTCTGCTAAAGAAAACTGAGATAGCATATTATTTGTAAAAAAAATTCTGGGCTAGTACTGTTGCCAAGAAAACAGATTCAAGACCTTAGAGAATTTGGTAATCTTACTGGGATATTGTCCTGTTGGAATAAAATCACAGAGCTGTGAGATTCAAAGCCATCAGCATGCAAACATCTATCTATATTAGTGTCTTCATCCATATAACTTTATAATTCCAGGAAATTCTTGCTTGGAGACATAAATTTAAAATGAGTTTGTTCTTTACTTCAAGATCTCTCTGACAAACAGATTCTTCAAAAGAAGTCATCAAATAATAGCTTATTACCAATAATCTGAATTTTTGCCTTTGACGTCCTAATTTTGCTCTGTGCAATAATCTAAACTATCATGTCTAAGATTTTTACATACTCCCATTCAAAGCTTGCATTGCCCACATGATAGCCCAACATTAAATAAAACTGTTCTATCTCAATGAATACTCCAACTTTCCTTTCTCCCCTATGAAACAATATAAGTCACTGAGGTAGTAATGCATTGATGTAGAACAGAAAGAATAAAATTCACTTGATTCTTATCAATTTATTGTCTTGGTGCTATTTGGAAAAGCCAACAACATCCAATAATATCATTATTTGTTTAAATATTTTTATCCCTACTTTGAAAATGTTTAGTGCTATGGTATTGAACTGTTTAAAATATATAGAAATGTAATTAATCCACTTACTTTAATATGAATGGAATTATAGATAATCAAATATGCTGAGGAATAAATATTCAAAAATAATGTTTCATAAGATTTTTTGCCCTTTTTTCCTTTTAAGATATAAGGTACAGGGCCGGAGATTTAGCTCAGTGGTTTCCGGCGCCTGCCTCGCAAGCACAAGTTCCCAAGTTCAATCCCCGGTACCAAAAAAAAAAAAAAAGAAAAGATATAAGGTACAATTATGGAAATAATATTCGAACAAATATAAGCATGCTACATTTATTAACACATGCTATAAAGGTGTCATCTTCACTCCTAAAGTTTTCATAGCAAAATCAAAACTAAAGCAATTCTAAATTAATTTTCTGTAAGATGAATTACTCCTCTGAGTTCTTGCAAAATCACTTTATCTTGCAGTATTAAGCAAAACCTTTACATAGTTTAACAAAAAGTATAAATGTGATTGAAATTTTATAGTTTAATTATAAAACAATATAGAAAAATATAAAGATAACCCTAAATATAAATTTTAGCCTTCGTTCATTTCTTCAGACACTAGATGATCCTGTAAGCAGTCATCTCTCCTGTCTCGATCGCCTTCTTCTGCCCTTTCTTATTATTTCTTTCTGTGTATGTAATCTATGCCAAAATCTTGCTGACACAAATGTTTATTGTGCATCAACAATATTTCTAGAGTTTCATTATCAAAAAGATCAACTTGTTGACTTGGAGGAAATTGACATATTAGTAATAGAAACCCATTATTAAGCTAACCTGGTATCCTATGCTGAGTTTGATGTCTTTTCATATTGAATCCTTAATATTAAAGTCACTGGGATTATTTTCACAAAGTTTCTACATTTAGAAAATGCTGATGTGCACTATCTCTAATGCCATAACAGTTCTTTTAAAAAGCAGTGTTGCCCGA